>NC_054483.1:52403430-52703430 GCF_017639515.1 Carcharodon carcharias | reverse complement strand
TGTATCAATGTCTTATCAATTACATTTATTAAGGTTTTTTAAAATAACAATTACATTATTATGGTTAAGAGAAACAGGTGATGGGTATTAATTGTTCTTGAGCACATATAAATGAGGGATTTCTGCAATTGGTGGGCACTGTGGGGACTGGGGTGCATCATCAACCCCAGAAATTATATTTTGGTTTAGTTAGTTAAGTTTCCTTTGACATGTTGATTTTTGTTAGTGTCCTGCCAGGGGCTGCCATCCCCTCTTGATTTTTGTTTAATTTATTGATTTTTGTTTTACTTAAAGAGTATAAATAGGGAATAGCTGGGACACTGGATTGTGTGGGAAGAGAGCTGTGAGATGGAACAAGTCAATAAATTGTCTCAATAAAGAAAAGCTCTGTGTCTTGGTTTTGGTTTCGCCAACCAGCTTGGGCCTTGTTAACAGAGTGGGGCTTGAAGCTACAACCTTCTGACTTGGAGACAAGAGTGCGATACTACATCAAACTGATACTACCATTATTGTACTCAATAAATGTCTTATCATTATGTTTTGCATTCAGAGATATGCTTTTTTCCAGGATTCTCTTTACATGCTCTGATAATTCATTCCAATTAATTCTTCCACCATTCTCCCTGCAGGATCTGTAGAGGTTATTTTCTTCTCCTTAGTTTACTGTTGATAAATCTATTTAGGGGGTTGCCACTGTTAACTCTCACTTGCTAATCCTAGGTATGTACTTATTATCCATGCTTGACATTCTGTCTTGAAAGTTGTTCCAATTATCATCTTCTGAAGAATTGGATAAAGTTGTTGCTTCCCCTAACCAATTTACTTAAACCTCCCCTTGACTCTTTTTTTAAAGTGATACACCTGGGTCTCAGTCCTCAGTAGAGATCATTCTGTGGTTGATTTTTCACATGGTTGTGTTCCAACTTCCATACCTGTCTATTCTCTAAGTTACTTCTCAATACAAGACCACTGGTACAATGGATCAAGAAGTAATTAAGTGCTCCCTTTATAAATCCCAATTCCAAACCATTTGTTATTCTCCATATATTCAGTTGACTGAAATTAAAATAGCCTTACTGTTCTCACATACGCATCTCTTCATAGAACAAACTATCTTACTTCTTTTCTGATCTGGTAGTCTGCTATACATCGTTAGTGTTAGTATTACCCTTTTTAAAGTAATGATGTCCAAGTGCAGCAACTCAATTTATATGTGCATGTTGCTGATCGATGGGTCTATATCGCTCTGATCTATTCTGGAACATTTTAATACTGCTGTAATTTCCACCCTTTAATTTCAGCTGTATTTATGAAACTCTAACTGCCACAACAGTCTCAATTTAAGTCTATTCCTAATGCTTCTGCTCTTGTATTGCACCTTATCCTGTTTTGGCCTCCAGCCACGTATCTGTCACTGGTGTCTGGTTCTTGTCACTCTCGGGAGTTGCTGTGTTCAAGCCTGCCTGTTAGAAAGCTTTCCGTTCTTCAATCAGTCTCACTGATTTTTTTCCCTCCTCAACCTAACTAGGTTAATTGATTCTAGATGATTGCCTCAATCTTCCCCTCAATTCTGATTGTGCCCCGTCCTGAAAATATTCCCCAATTACCTATGAACTTTTTCACCAGGCTGCCAGCCACTGCTTTACATCCTCAGTTTTCTTGGTAAACTGCTCTCCTTTACCAAACGCCTGAAGCATATCAGAAAACATTCCTTTGGGTCTCTTCAGCTTTCAGGAGGTTCTCAGACATTTAAAACCCTACTTCATGAAAGCTAGCCAACATTGTGGCCACAACAATGATTCATGAATGTCCTAAAAGGTGCAAATATAGTCAATTATGCTCGAGTCTAAAAACCCTCCATGTGCCATCTTAAGTGCAAGTTTCTGTGTGTGCCATTTTCACCTGTTTAAAAGACCCAGGTTAACAATATTTGTTAGAATGACACACACATGCAGATTTGATAGAAGTGTCAACCAGTGTGATAGAAACTGCTCCCAGGTCAGCAGAAGGCCATAGAAGAATAGCGACAAAGATGTACATGGATTAGGACCTGTAAAAAACATTCTGCTGTGGTAACATCCCACTGCTTGAGTCATTCATTTATATAGGTCTTTAGGTAGTCCACCTCTGTTCTATCAAGAAAAAAGATGGTTCACTGATATAACCTGAACCTATTAAATTCAGAAGCTAAAGCACAGATTTCAAAGTGGGCTATAAACCAGATGCTAAGGAATGCAAGATCTAGCAAGTGTCAGTTTGCCTAAATGGTAACACTCTCGCCTCCGAGTCAAGAAGGTTGTGGGTTCCACACAACCATACAGCAGAGGTCATTTGGCCAATCAAGCCTGTACTGGCTCTATGTTAGAGCATTGCCATTGTCGTCCATCATCGTCTTGGTTTATCTATTTATCTTATAGCAAAGCACTCCATGCTCAAACAACTCTCTGCAAACAACACATTTCCCTTAGCCTTTCCCATGTAGCCATAGAATTTTATCGCACAAAAGGAAACTATTGAGCCTGTGCCAGATCTCAGAAAGCACTATCTGATGTTTACAGAGAGATAAATGTTAGCCAGGACACTGGTGAACCCTCTTCTCTTCTTCAAATAGTGCCACAGGATCCTTTACGTCCACGTAAGAGGGCAGACAGAGCCTTGGTTCAACATCTCAACCTCCGACAGTGCAGCACTCACACACTATTGTACAGAAGTGGCAACTTATGTTATATGCTCAAGTCTCTGAAGTGTGGTACGAACGCACTATCTTCAGACTCGGAGACAAGTGCGTTACCACTTGGCCAAAGGCTGACGGGGGACTAACAGTAATTTTCAGAGAAATCATCAGAGAAGTCAGGAAGGATAATATTGCTGGTTACAATCAAGCAGATACTTTATAACTGCCAGTGGTGTTCCTTCTGTGTCACTGTATGCAGGTACAGAAAAAGATACAGAGTAAACCTTTTCCTTTTACTTTCATTTAGTGGTATTTCTATAATGTTTTCTCATCACAAAATAATAACTACGAGGAGTGCAAAGACCTTCAGGCATTTGTTCAACAGGCATGAGACAATGAAGGTAAGCTTGTCCTCTAATAGGCTTCTGAAAAAGGATATCATAGCTTTATCTGGTAGTAATTAAATGACCTGCCAAAAGTGAATGCTCACCTTCATCCATGCCATTTAATATCTCATTGAGATCCTGTTCTTTACAGTCATATTGGTGTTCCTTCCAGACTTCCCCATTTTCACTTCGCAGTATGATAAGCTCCCTTTCTTTGTCACGCATTGACCCAAAATGTGGTATCTCCACAATCACTGGGCTAGAAAGAAGAGAGACTTTTTTGTATTATCTTTATTTGGCAGACCAGAACAACTTTTGGCTACTTTAGAAAATGATATTTCAGAATCTAATTCAGCTTTTCTAAAATATGCTTTACATTTTAACTCCTTCCCACCCCCTGCCAAAAAAGTAAATTTGGTCATTTTAACCCTTTGAGAATTGAGGTAGCATTCCTGCAAACAAAATAAAGTTCATTCATTTCAGGTTTTTTTTTGCCTCCAGGAATTCTTTGAATGAACTAACGTTATATCATGAAATACAGAGAGAACAAGTAGCTGTGAGAAAAGTTTCAGATTTTACTTAAGCTATGAAGATTTCCCAACCAGCACTCAAAGGGTTAGAAACAAAAGTTAAATTCCAAAATTTAAAAGCACCATGATGTTATACTCACAAACCCCTCGTGAGCAACATTAAGACAGTTTGCTTTTCGGTCGCCTATACAGGCTGTATTGTTCATTTAGAGATAAAGTGTACAAAACCATTGCCAATGCAGTAAGGAGAAAGTTGCTGGAGGGTGAAGCATCTCATTGACTATGGAACTTACGTGTTTCCACTGTTTTACTTATTAGCTGCCCAAAGGAAGTCGAGCACGTGAGTGAAACATTGCTACCATTTTCAAATGGGTTTCTACGGAGGTTTCATTGTATCATAAGATAATTTAGCACTGACATTTTTATACCTAAACAATTGACATAAAATGCAAGATCCCTGTTTGCAATGACCCGCTCCAGACCTTCCTCCCCCTCTTTTGGCCAGAATATTGTGAATGAAGAAATGTCTCTGGTTCCTTACATTTCTAACATTCTACTTCATAATATTCAACATTGGACATACACAGAAAATCATTTTTGCAAATGTGTGAAAAAGCGTGAGAGATTATTGAAAAATGCAACAAAAAAAAATCAACATTCAGTGGCGTCCCACATTGGAAATACAGCCTCATTCGGCATCAAAACTCTTACACTGTCCCGTTAAAAACACTTTGGCAGATTGATCATATCCTGTGTGTAGTGCAAGACATCCAGAATGAAAATATGGATATAGAGAATGTACCAAACATTTGGTGATGTATCAAAATCATTGGAGATGTACCAAATCATTGAGTGAAATGTTTCAGACCTACACCTTACAAGACAGAAATGCATAGGGAAGGCTTAAGTTTTTTTATATATATGTGTTTGAGTAGCTGTAAACTAAACACCAGTTTTCTGATGATTTTAAGATGTCCTTGAGAGATCCTGACATTTTGAGTGGATCCATCTTAAATACCAATTTCCTTGTTATCTTTGAGTATGTGTGAAGCAGGTAATTTGAAAGAAGTATGTAGGCCTGTTCCATTACTTTGCAAAATGTACCAAATGCTTATTCAGCATATTTGGCTGAAACTAATTAACATGGGGGCCATTTTCACTGACCCATCATTAAGAATTTTATGAGATAATGAAAACGATCAATTGTCTGCCATTGGTTGACTTAATGTCTCATTATCTCTGCACATCTTTCTGACCTAAAGTTGCCCTATTTGCACTAGCCCAGAGAGACAATTCTTTTTCCTTTCCGCTGATACCTTCTCTATACCAATATTGAATGTGAAGAGCTGTCACGTTTTACTGAATGCATTTGATGTGGCTGAAAGAGATTTCAACAAGTGAAGTACAGAAGTAAAGCAGTTATGAAGGCAGAATGCTTGCAGTGAATTGTAAAACATGCCTGTAAGCGCCAAGCTTAAAACAACAGAGCTTCGATATATCAAGCCACTATGATTTTCTTTCAGTGACAGAACTGAAAGTTGTTTTTTTAAAAAAAAAAGTAACAGAAAAAAAAACATGGGGAATGACTAAATTAAATACCAAAGAAAATTAAAAAAAAATTAAAATCTGCTGTGACAGTTTGTATCTTTTTAATAAACATCCTACCCAATAAATTTTGTTCCTCGAGGCCCCAGCTGCAGGATTCGGCTAACCAAGCTCTCGCCCTCGTTGAGAGGGGGAGGGTTGGTAGGAAGGTGAAGTTTACTGAAAAAACATCCATGCAGCAGTAAAGGGAAACATAAAGTGGAAAAAAAAACAATGAAGAAACTGTCATTCCCAACAGTATCCAGAGTTTGAATGGAGCATTTGCAAAACTTACGCTAACAGAATGAACAAAAAATTTACCAAGTACTGCGGAGTATTTAGAGCCACATCATAGTGGGTTGTTTGGAGAGGAATCTTCGAGTTGGACGTTTGCAAATGATCAAACAAAGATGTCCAATTTTACTTTCAGCTGGTAGAATATTATGGTTTTCTATTTGGCCATTGTTAAACTTTTTATGAATATCCTGCTCTAAGTCACTGATTTTAAAAGGAAAAAAAAAGATACACAATATTCAAAACCTCCATACATTTACAAGGAAACTGCAGGCTTGTTTGTTAATCAGATTTTAACACCCTTCTCAGGTTAAAACTAAAAGCTCCCATTCAAGAGTTTGTGGCCGGTAGCGTTAATCCACAAAAAAAGAGAAAAGGACAATGAGCCTTGTGTGGTGAGCAGAAAGGGCAAATCAGCGACTTACCCCAAGAACTGAGCACCCGATGGTCCAACTTCAACCAGCCTGCTGGCCAACCCTTCCCCTTCTACCATAGGTGGTGGGCTGGCGAGTTTGTGCCTCTTCACTAAGCGGCAAGTGATGCGCGTGGGTGCAGTGCACTTGCGGGGCGGGATGACGATGCGCATTCCATTGTGGCGGCTGCCTCGCATGGAGCCGCCGCGAGCATCCACCATGAAGCTGACGAGGAAACTGGAGGGTGAGAAAAGAAAAACCCAAGCGTAATGAGCGAGTTACCCCACAGCACAGGAACACTGCCTATTTGCAAAGATAAAGGAAGTTCTGGCAATTTCTACAAAGGATTAGTTATCACACAAGGAATGTTACAATCAAGTTTTCCATTAACACATTTGCAACCTCACTGCCTATGTCGGTTTTGCTAAATGCAAAAAATCACAGCAACAAAAATGCATTCATCTGGACGGGTACTTGAAAGGGGAAAGTTTGCAGGTCTTTGTAAAAAGAGCAGGGGAGTGGGCTGAACTGGACAGCTTTTTCAAAGAGCCAGCACAGGTACAATAGGCTGAATGGCCTCCATCTGTGCTATAAGACTCTTCCATACAACACTGCTAATGTTACAAGAAAAAAACCTTTCATTTCGCAATGTGCGGAAAATTGATGCTCAGCCAAGAGAGATTCCGAGAGGTGGCCCAAAGCGGAGACTGAATAATTGGTTTTGAGAGATTTTTATAGGAGTATGGAGGGGTAGATAGGCAGAGGGTTTGATGAAGGAAATTCAAGGAAGATTCATGTGCTGTTAAAATTATTTTATTTGCACAATTGTAGTGTTAATGAACACAATCTATTGTTAATCAGGCAGTATAAATGCTACTACTGCTTCCCGTTATACAGTGAACAAGTTTATCACCAACAACCCCTTTTGATCAGCTTTTACCGGCCACAGGGTTCCAATTAAACTATTACAAAATAAAGGATTAAAGGAACTAAAGGAGGAGTCACGAGAATGTTGCAGAACAGAAAACTGGCTGAAGAATGGAGTGAAATATCAGAAACTATTCTCAAATATCCTTGTTGCTAAACATCAAGATGGTTATAAAAGCTGTTTGCCCTGTTAAATTCAGATTACTCTGATGGCCATCTGGGATTAGGTTGAGCTAATCATTGGGTTTTAGCCGAATCATGCGGTCAGGGTATGTACAAAGTTCAAGTGAACTGTGAGAGAAACTTCTGCTGGTATGGAGATAGTCTGAAAGGAGTTGAGCACATTGGTTACAGAGCCATTCGCTGTAAGGGTGCTCAATGGGGATGTGAGATTTCTAGAATGGGGACATTTTCTTAAATGGAAGCCTGAAAATAATTCACCCTCACCTGCATTCTGACAGAAACAGCTAGAACTAAAACTGGGCCCTACAAGGCATCATATTTTAACATGAATGCGGTTTTGAGTTGTGATGGGAAAAGAACAGCCTTTGGTTAAGTCCTTAATCTCTTGAGCTGTGTAGGAGTTTGACAATCCTCTCTGCCTTCTTAAAGTAACTTCTTACAATGCATTGAATTCTGTCCATTGTTTGTCCTTTTTATTTCATGTATTCTCTTTTTTATAATTTACATTAACAAGGTTCATGTTACATGAGTTATAGTACACGTCTACAAATCAGTCCCCAGTACAAGGGCTTGAAGGTACACTAGCCGTACTGCACTTATGTGAATTGGTCCCACATAAGGGAAAGAGGCAAGTTGGGCTGTCTGTTATTGCTTTCTCTCAAGTGAATGAGGGATACAGTCAGGATCACAGGCTTACAGGCAGCATCGCCACAGGAGTTTGCTCCCACTGAACAAAAAGCCCCATTGCAGTGGGACTAATTGGATAACCCTAGCAAAGAGCAAGCAAAGGCATGATGGGCCAAATGGCCTCATTCTGTGCTGTGTCATTCTTTAATTCAATGATCTTCCAATCAGGATTTTTTGCTTATGTGATACAGATGAGCTGAGAAACTATCCTCTACCCAATCCAGCAGCTGGTATCCACTGATGATGCAAACTACACTACAAGGGGGAGGTGATGGCATAGTGGCATTGTCGCTGGACTAGTACTCAAAAGACCTAGGGTAATGCTCTGGGGACCACAGTTCAAATCCCGCCATGGCAGATGGTGGAATTTGAATTCAATAAAAAAAAATTTGGAATTAAGAGTCTAATGATGACCATGAAACCATTGTCGATTGTTATAAAAACCCATCAAGTTCACTAATGTCCTTTAGGGGAGGAAATCTGCCATCCCTACCTGGTCTGGTCTACATGTTACTCCAGCTCCATAGCAATGTGATGACTCTTAAATGCCCTCTGAACGAGGGCAGCAAATGCTGGCCTATCCAGTGATGTTCACATCCCATGAATGAAAAAAAAACTAGAAACCAAACTAATTTTCTTACATGACAACTGTAACTATACTTCAAAAGCATGTCATTGGCTGTACAGCACTTTAGGATGTCTCGTGGTCATGTAAGGCACTCACACGCATGCACAAACGTGCCATCCATGGCCATGAATGCAACTTCATACGCAACAGGACATTCAAGTCCCAAATCTGTCACATCCTACCCATTATGCTGGAGAACTCTGACTTGAAAGACAAGGTGATTCAGGGTGAGGGCACTCTGTTTAACTGCAATGTAATCTCCGCTCCAATTTGTTAACCTTGGAGCATAAAGAGATTACAATCTACACTGCATGGTATGAATAGGTGTGCTGGCTTCCTCAGAATGTGCCGAAGCAGGAAATTACATTTCTCAATTACTGTTGTCTGACCACTAAAATCAATAACTTGTGAAGGACATTGATAAACCGTAAGGAGCCTTAACAATGAGCTGCATTGCTCCATTATACATTCATTTTTTCAAACTTGTATGTTTTCCATTTTCTCCCTCCTTAGAAGTACCGCTAGCCATTCACCTTCTCAGCCAAGCATTCATCTTCACCCAATCACCTATGTACATGCCAGCAGCCTGTCAGACCACTGCAGCGTTCACAGCTGGGCTACATCCTGTTCTCACCTGCCAACCACAGCTGAATGGAGACATAACTGGATGGCTATTGGCAAAGGAACCCCTGGAGGATTTCTCTCATCTCTCGACCAGGGATACAAAGGTTGATCATAACATTCAGATAATCTGCTTCACTGATGTCGGTTGAATGGTAAATTTTGCCAAGACACTTGGGATGAAGAAGAGTTATATTCGAGACGTAAACTCTGTTTCTCTTTCCATAGGTGTTATCAGATCTGCTGGGTATTTCCGGCACTTTGCTTTTATCTCAGATTTCCAGCATCTACAGTAATTTGCTTCTAACCCAATTCTATCTACCCGCCTTTGCCCAATATCTCTTTATACCTTTAGTTAACAAAAATCAATCAATTTCAGATTTAAAGTGAAAAACTGATTGAGTATCAATTTCCATTTATGGAAGTGTTGCAAAATCCTACCACCTTTACATGTAGAAGGGTTTCTTAATTTCACTCCTCAAAGGTCTGGCTCTAATCTTAGACCATGTTCGCAGTCCTAGACTCGCCAACCAGTAGAAATAGTTTCTATCTACCCTGCCTGCCCCTCCTACTATCTTGAAAACTTGATCAAATCACCTGCTAACCTTCTAAATGTCAGGAAATACAACCCTGAGTTTGTGTAGCCTATACTTGCAATCTAAACCTTGGAGTCCCGGTACCACTCTACTAAAACCTATGCTGCACTCCCTCCAAGACCAATATATCCTTCCTAAGATGCGGCACTTGCTGATAGTGCTTGAGGTATAATTATGGAAAAGGATAAAGATAGAACAGGAGTAAAAGTTCTAAACTGGGGAAGACAAATTTTACAAAGCTGAGAGGTAAGCTGGTGAAAGTGGACTGGTTACAGCTACTTAAAGGGAAATCAACAACAGACCAGTGGGAGGCATTCATACGCGAGATTCTATGGGCACAGTATAGACATGTTCCCACAAAGAAAAAGGGCAGTACTGCCAAATCTAGAGCCCTGGTTACTAGAAGCATACAAGGTAAGATAAAGCAGAAAAAGAAAGCTTGTGACAGTCACAAAAAGCTTAATACTGTCGAAAGCCTAGTGGATTATAGAAAGTACAGGGGTGAAGTAAAAAAGGTAATTAGGAAAGCAAAGAGAGGATATGAAAAAATATTGGCAGGTGAAATCAAAGAAAATCTAAAGATGTTTTATCAGTACATTAAGAGCAAGGGACTAACAAAGGAAAAGGTAGGGCTTATCAGAGAAGAATATGGTAACTTGTGCATTGACGCTAAAAGTGTGGGCAGGGTTCTCAATAAGTACTTTGGCTCCGTCTTCACTAAGGAGAGATATGATGCAGAAATTCTAGTTAAACATGAGGAGTGTGAAATATTAGGTACACTAAGCAAAGTGAGAGAGGAAGTGCCGGAGGGACTGGCATCCTTGAAGGTGGATAAATCACCAGGGCCGGATGGATTGTACCCCAGTCTGTTGAAGGCAGCCAGGGATGCTCTGAGGATCATTTTCCAATCCTCACCAGGTAAGGTGAAGTTACCCAATCATGCCTCCCACATTTAAGTCCAAATCTATAATATAGACAACAAACAGCAAGGGCCCCGACACTGAGCTCAGTGGAACACCACTGGAAACTGCAAAAACCATTTGCAAAAATATCCATCAAACCATTGCCCTTTGTTTTGTGAGGTGTACAGAGAAGATACAGGTAAGGTCCCAGAGGACTGGAGGTCTGTGAATGATGCACCATTATTTAAAAAGGGTGTGAGGGATAGGGCAAATAATCACAGGCTGATCAGTATGACTTCAGTGGTGGGCAAATTATTAGAATCAATTCTGAGAGACAGGATAAACTGTCACTTAGAAAGGATTGGATGAATCAGGGGTAGTCAGCATTGTTTTGTTAGGGTAAGGTCATGTCTAATCAAATTTTTTGAGGAAATAACAAGGAGAATTGATGAGGGTAGTGTGGTGGATCTTATCTACATGGATTTTAGTAAGGCATTTGATAAGGTCCCACATGCCAGGCTGGTCAGAAAAGTAAAAACTCGTGGGATGCAGGGGAAGGTGGCAAGTTGGATCCAAAATTGTCTCAGCGACAGGAAACAAAGGGTAATGGTTGATGGATGTTTTTGCAAATGGTTTTTGCAGTTTCCAGTGGTGTTCCACTGAGCTCAGTGTTGGGGCCCTTGCTGTTTGTTGTATACATTATAGATTTGGACAGAAATGTAGGAGGCATGATTGGGAAATTTGCAGATGACACAGAAATTGGCTGTGTCGTTGACAGTGAAGAGGATAGCTGTCGGCTCCAGAACAATACCAATGATTTGGTTGAGTGGGCGGAAAAGTGGCAAATGGAATTCAATCTAGAGAAGTGTGAGGTAATGCATTTGGAGGGCAAGCAAAGCAAGGGAATATTCAATAAATGGGAGGATATTGAGAGGGGTAGAGGAAGTGAGAGACCTTGGTGTACAAGTCCACAGGTCCCTGAAGGTGGCAGGACAGATGGATTAGGTGGTAATGAAAGCATATAGAATGCTTTTCTTTATTGGATGAGGTACTGAATTCAAAAGCATGGATGTAAGCTGGAACTGCATAAAACAACTAGAATTTTGTGTACAGTTCTGGTCACCATATTACAGGAAGGACATTATTGTGCTGGAGAGGGTACAGAGGAGATTTGCAAGAATGTTGCCAGGGTCTGAAAATTGTGGCTATGAAGAAAGATTAGAGAGGCTGGGGTTGTTTTCCTTGGAACTGCGGAGACTGAGGGTTGAGGTCACATTGAGGTGTACAAGATTATGAGGGGCCTGGATAGAGTAGATAGGGATGCCCTGTTCCCCCTAGTGGAGAGGTTAATTACCAGGGGGCACAGATTTAAAATGATTAGTAGAAGGGTTAGAGAGGACGTGAAGAAAAATATCTTTACCCAGAGGGTGGTGGGTGTTTGGAATTCACTGCCTGGTTTGGTGGTGGAGGCAGAAACCCTCAACTCATTTAAAAGGTGCCTGGATCTGCATCAGCAGTGCTGTAACCTGCAAGGCTACGGACCAGATGCTGGAAGTTGGGATCAGAATGGGCAGCCAGTTTTTTTTCTTTCTTTTTTGGCCAGCACAGACATGATGGGCTGAATGGCCTCTTTCTGTGCAGTAACTTTTTGATGGTTCTATGATTCTAAGTGCAGGCTAACCAGAGCTTTGTCTAACTAGAGCATGTCTTCTACCCCATTGTAATCTAATCCTCTAGGTAGAAAGACCAGCATTCCAATAGTATTTTTAATTATTTCCTATATCTATTCATGACATTTTAATGATCTGTGTACCTGGGTCCCCCTCAGTCTCAATTGACCTTCACTGTTTGCAGCTTTTCACCATTTAGATCCAAAGTGATGATCTCATATTTGCCGACATTGAAATCCATAAACATGGAGAATAGGTGAGGCACCAAAACAGATCCTTCAGGCACACCACCAGTCGCATCCTGCCAATTAGAGCACCTGACAGGGCCTTGGTTTAACATCTCATCTGAAGGACAGCATCCCCAACAATGTGGTGCTCCCTCAGTGCCGAACTGGAGTGTTAAGCTAGATTATGTGCCCAAGTCTCTGGAGTGGGACTTGGACCTATGACATTCCGACTCAGAGGCGACAGTACAACCCAATGAGCCATGGCCGACACAACCACAGCTTAATTTTCTGCCAGAATTTGTGCCTTTGTAATAGCTGGAAGTCTTTATGCTTTCAATGCATGTGACCTCATTTATCCTTTGTACTTTACAGGGTGTTTGCCAAGGTCTTGAGCAGTGACAAACAAGAGAAGATTTTATAGACAATACTACCAAACTTGGTCAGCATCCTAGATATTCCCAGAAAAGCATAAAGTGGATAAATTATTCTACGTGTTACAGCAGAGGCATTGAATGGATTCTTCACATCTATTTTCAGGAAGCAGAACTGTATACGAATTCCAGTCATAGCAAATGGGATTAAGTGATCTCCTGCATGTAAAGCCTGAGCTGTAAGGAGGATAGAATTCTCAAGGAACAGATGGGAGAAAACTGGTGATGCTTTAACTAATGTTTCTCAGACCTCCCTAGATACTGGGGCATAACACAAGGAATGGAAATGTGGTTCGATAACACCAAGAACTGAGTAAGGCGGAAAACCTGGTATTTACTAGTGAGTTAACCAAATTATCTCAGTGGACAAATGCTTTGAAAACACTTTAACGCCTGCCACAAACGAACATTTAAAGAGCGCGGCTTATAATAGTCAGCTACAAGCATGGTGTTGAAAGTAATACTTGCTTTACAAAGCTACGAGAGTTCTCCAAAGGCCCAACTGAGCTTGCGATGAGGATAACCCAGTAGACGTGGTTTTAACTTGGACGGCTGAAGGTCCCTCAGAAAAGTTCTTCAGGTGAGGGCGGCAGGAACGGTTAAGGGTCATGGAAAATTTGACTAAGTGGCTGGATAAAGAATTGGCTTAGCAATGGAAGATTGGGGGGAGGCGGCACAGGTGGGGAGAAATGCCCTGCTAGGGACAAAACCAAGGGCCCCTGCCATACTTCACTGGAGGCCACCTTTACAACAGAAAGAAAAGACAAGCTGAGCCTGTCTCTAGTTTTGTCACTAGTCCTTCTGTTCTGGTTGTCAAAGATTGTCTGTCTTGTTGGAAGCTAATACCAATATATAATGGCAGGGAATTGGTGAATGGCTGGGATCTTCCCACCTGACTGCCTTCGATTTTGAGGAAGCATTCAGAGAGGGTTTGAGTAGAACTACCTCCAACTGGCAGGGTAGAACAACCCAAAGTTTCATGTTACCCCTGTCATCAGTGCTGCTGACGTAGCATCCAGCAATGTGGCTTTCACAGAAAAGCAAATTATGAAAAGGGAAGAAACCTTTAATTTAGTCAGCATGAAAATTTATACTTCTGAAGATGTGACATTTTGCACATCAAAGTGGATAGCATGAACTGCAACTTACCCAGAATGAATGGGGCTGGAAACCAGGTTAACATTGTCAAGTGTATCTGCTGTCCAGCTGAACCTTTTCAACGAGTCACTGTCATATTCCCTAGAAACTGCGAGGTGCTACAACCAAAATGTTGAGAGAGGAAAAAAAGTGAGTCATGAAACTACAGATGTATATTAAAGTCAGTAAAAACAGTAATTGCTCTTGCTCCAGAATGAAGGGTTTTAAGGAATAGAAGCATAGAAAATGGAGTAGGCCATTTAGCCCTTCGTTCCTGCTCTTGTCATTCCATTAGATGAGGACAGATCTGCACCTCAACTCCATTTTCCTGCCTTTGCTCCATACCCTTTAAGACCTTTAGCTAACAAAAATGAGCACTGCTAACTTATAAAGAAACACCAAGGCTTATTGAACAAACACATTTTGGGATGGATTCAGTGATAATTCAGATGGTTTGGCATATAGGTATGAGGAAACACATGTCAACAAAAACCTGCAATATTAAACTTTCACTTCTCATTTTTTTATAAGCTTGTGTCAAATGAAATTCATCTGCAGCTGCAACATTCATGTGCCACGAGTTCCAGCTAATCAGTTTGTATCAGACATCTGAACTGAGTGAAAGCAAAATACTGCAGATTCTGGAAATCTGAAATAAAAACAAAAAGTGCTGGAAAACCTCAGCAGCTCTGGCAGCATCTGTGGAGAGAGAAACAGAGTTAACATTTTGAGTATGTATGGCTCTGAAGAAGTCACGTGGAATAGAAACACTAACTCTGTTTCTCTCTCCACAGATGCTGCCAGACCGGCTGAGTTTTTCCAGCACTTTCTGTTTTTTATATCTGAACTGTCTTTGGTGTTTTAGGAAAGACCTGGTAGCAGTGGCATTATTTGTTACAAGTGAGTAGTTACAAGAGTTGGATGATGGAAGTGGTATTGAGTCTTTGGAAAGAATTAAAGGACAGTAAAGAGATAACCTCGTCATAGGAACATGCTAAAGTCACCAACAGTCAAAGAGAAACTGGTGCTCTTTAGCGGTAATCCTGGCAGATTTCAATTTTCCTCATATTAACTAAAGTACACAATGGGGACAGTCTGCTTCTGAATGAGTGATTCCTGAAATTGTGGTGGATTTGTTTCTTAGAAGTATGTTGAGAAACCATCAAGGGGTAAAGCAATGTTAGATTTACTTCCAGTGATTGAAGAGGGAACAACAAGCACAGCAGAAATGAGGGAACATTTGGAATCTATTGACCAGAAAGTCAGGGTGGAAAACAAAAAAACGCCAAATAAAGTGCCAAATCTTAAACAATTTTTAAGGATGTGATAGGATGCCCGGGATGAGAAAATAGGAAAAGTTAGCAGCAGAAAAGTGTAAGAGTCTCAAAGGGCAGTTTTTAAAATCCAAAAGTAATTTACCCTTAAAAAGGTCAGGGCAGGAAAAAATGATTAAGATTGGTTTGGGTTGGTAACAAATTGTGAAAGGAGGGTTTATGGAGAGTAAAAAAAAATAGAAAACATTTTAAAGTTCAGGAAATGAGCAGGGTAGGGAGATTTTTAAAGGCAGGATGAGGAATGCCATGAAACTCGGAGCTTCAGAGTACATACCAATGAAACCATAGCTGGGGACATGAAGAAGAGCATTTCTTCAAGTAAGCCAAATATAAACAAAATGTGTCCAGAAGGATCGTTCAACTAAAAATGGCAAGGGGGAAGGGCATGGTGTCTGAAGTCAGAGAAATGGGGAGATTAAGGCCAGAGAAGTGGTGGTTTAAAACAGAATACAAACTGAAAATGTTTGAAGTCATAGGGAAGTTATTGAAGTTGAGTTGTGAAAGACTCTGACAATTTTCATCCTAAGGTGCTGAAGGAATTGGCTCAAACCACTGTGTCCACTTATAGATATTTTTGTAAGTTTTCTGGACTTGCACCAAATCCCAAAGAACTGGAAAACAGCAAATGTGACTCTCACTTTCAGAAAGGGGCAGGATGAATCAAATTATAAACAGATAAGCCCTGCTTCTACCATTGGACAAGTGTCTAAAAGTATTATGAGGATGATACAAGGGAACAACTGAGGGGCATGAGTTAATCAGTATTGATCAGCATGGTTTTAGTAATGGGAACCCATGCTTGACTAATTTGAAGAGATGACAGACCTATTGATAAGTTAGAGATAGTGCATGTTATCTACCTGGGTTTCAGGATGGCACTGGCCCATATAACAGGCTACTGCACACGGTCCAAGCCCATGGGACAAATGGGTGGACAAACAATGAGTTGTAGAGTGCATGGGCAGGTACCTGGTTGGCAACCAGTTAGCAGCAGAGTGTCACATGACTTTGTGTTATGGACACTATTTTTTATAACTTTTTGAATAAATGATTTAGAGAAAAGAATTAGGTCCAAGTTGTCCAAATTTACAGATGCAGGGAGCAGTGGCACATTATAATTATGAATTCCAGCTTTATGACCAAATGGGAAATGTTCTACAATACCATGACAGTCACAAATAGGTGAAGGCTGATTTGTGAAGCATTAACTTTGTTCATTTGTTTTATGCCATAAATTTTGGAACTTTATTGTAACATTACTATTTAATGTATTGTCACCACAGACAGTGGTGTGTCAGAGTTGTGATTTAGTCAGCACAATGTATCTTCACTTCTAAGAGAACTATGTAAATCCAGTCCCAAATGATATGAAGTCTCCTCTCTGATGTCTAGAAAGGTCTGAAATGAATTGGAACTCTCTTAACTTGGCTTCAAATGGAAAAAAATCTGGAGTGCACATTGTCCATCCCAAGAAGAAGGGATAATGATGAACTAAGGTGGAAAGTAACATGCAAGTCCAATTGAATTCAACTTAATTTTTTTCTGTCTCTCAGCCAGCCAGACGGAGAGGCGGGCTAACCATTGGCCACTGTGATGGCAAGCTGCTGTCAGGGAGCTGAAAGGGTGGAGGGGGATGTCATGCGTGGAAGCCGGGCAGAATGGTGCGATGGAAGTCTTGAATGGGGGATCAGCGAAGGTCACAGGTGGAGATTTGGGAGGTGGGGGAGGATTCATGGACGCAATGTCATGTTGGATCCATCCCATCTCATCTCCCTTCAGCTGTCAGGTTTCCCAAACCCTGGGAAACCCATGCGGAGACATTAATTTTAAAAGGTATGTATAAATTCAATGTGAAAAGACCTCATTAACCTCTCCTTAGGATGTTAATTGCATTAATAAGTACCTACTCCCCAATGTTAATAAAGATCCTGACTACAGCAAGTAGGTTAATCGCAGGCATCCAACTGCGCCTCCGTTAAACCCAGAAGTCAGTGTGTTGAAGTTAGGTTGCTACCTACCCTCCCCCAAAACCACCCGCATCTGGGAGAATTGAAACTCTCCACAGATGCTTCACTGTGATAGAAAACAGATAGAAATGGAAGTCCTCCAGCAATATGAAATAAAAGGATTGGCGGCTTTACTAACAACTTGAGTCCACAAAGGATAGGGACCAAAATTATAACACTCAATATTTTAAATATATCTCACTGATTTAAATAGCCATGATACACTTTATGTTGAAGATTAATTCTGGGTGCTAATCCATTAGTCCATGTTATAACAATTTACATTTATATAGTGCCTTTAATAAAGTAAACATCCCAAAATGCCTAATGAAATCTGACACTGAGGCACAGGAGGCGACGTGACCAAATGTTTAGTCAAAGAGGTAGATTTCAAGTGGATGACTTAAAGAAAAGGAGATGGAAAGGTTTGAGGAGGGATTTCCTGAGTTTAGGGCTTAGGCTGCTGAAGGCATGGCCACCAATGTTAAGGTAGAGGAAGTGGGAATGCACAAGAGACCAGAGTTGGAGGAACACAGTTTTCTTAGAGGGTTGTAGGGATGAAGGAGGTTACAGAGTTAAGGAAGGGCTCCTCATGGAGGTAACTTCAAATCCAAGGAAATGCAGGTCAGGGGGCTCTTATGCAAGATTACAAGTACTGGATTACAAGTCCATGAACTGCTTTATTATATCAATCGCTACAGTGTTACATCACATACAACAATCTGATTGAGGAGTTCAAGATGATGAAAGGTTCTGATTTGGTAAATATGGAATATTCCACTAGTGAGTGAATCAACATCAAAAGGACAAAGGGCTTTTCTTGCACAAAGGGCTGTTAGCTCATGCAAGTCTTACTAGGAACAGGAACAGTAGTGGGAGCAGAACCAATAATAGCTTTTAAAAGGAATGTGGATAAGTATTGGAAAAAATAACATTTTTAATAGGGAGGGAATTGGGCTAAATGGAATAGCTTATTCGGAACACTGACATAGGTGGGATGGGATGAATGGCTTCCTTTTGTGCCATAAAACTGTACAATCCTAACCTCGCCATCTTGAAACTAAAAGCTTTATAAACAAATTAAACATCAGGCCCAACATTTTTTAATGTAATTGTAAAAATGGAGTACATAGTTCAACTTAATCGCCCTGGCTCTAATCAGCAAGCTAGCAGATAACAATTTCTTACCTTCAGTGAGTTGCTCACTATTGGTCCACCCATGGTAGGTGCAAGCTCTGGTTGGAAACCCTGCTGAACCAGGAGGAAAATCAAGAGTTGCCCTTAAAGCTCAAAAGACTATCTTTGGAACCTGGGAGTTGGCAAGTATGAAGGCTGTACCAGCAGTCAGAAGTAAAGCTTATTGGCAAAAGTTATTTAAAATTTAGGGAAATTCAGCCTCCACTGTTACCGATCCCTGGCTTGAGTCTGCATACTTGCCTGAGACTGGAACTATAACTTTTACAGCAATGAGAGGTGATTTTGTCTGTGTCGTTAAACTGCAAAATGTTCTTTAAATAGTTGTTTGGTCGGACAGAACTTGAGTGTTTCTGAAAAAAGAGACATGTCAAAGCTTTTTGTCTTGCACTCATCAGGACACTTAGCAAGAATACCAATTATAGGGGGAAAACAATTGTCATTCCCCCCCTATATTGGTATTCTTGAGAAGTGTTCTGATGAGTGTAAGACAAAAAGCTTCAACATGTCTCTTTTTTCAAAATACCCTTGACAAATACACTTGCAATTTTACTGACCATAGAACAGGGCTACCCCCCCGGCCAAGTAAGAAATTTAAATTAAAAAATCATCTCCTTTCCGACATCCCACTTCATTTAGTTTGGACTTTCACCCCAGGTGATGTGCTGGTCCCTGTCAGCGAGGGGCAAGCAACTTGCTTCCATTAATAAGGGGCCATCAAAATATTGGTATTGGATTTGTGCAACAAAATGATCAGTACAAAATGAGAGCAAAAGCCAGAAAACCTACTACAGAAGGGCCCCCACAGCTCATGCAGCATACCAATAAATGTGTTCGCTTTCCTCTGAGCTCAAAGCAATTACAACCAATTGTTGAAATTTAGTTAATGCAACAATTGTTTCTTCCTTTCCATTACTCTGGCTTTGCAACTGCGCTATCAAGCAAGTAATGTTTAGAAAATAAAAAGCATGTTCCTTGTCACTGGTATTGAAGGTATAATACATTATCCTGTAACAGCTTTAAATAATATTGGGAGGCCTTCAATCCAAGATTAAAACTATCCAACAGGACTAATGATTCTTGGCATTGAATGTCTAGAGCTTAGTTTTTCATGGAGAGGCTGCCAGATTAATTTTGTGGGCGTTTATAACATTCCAGGACATATTATGGGCAAAGACTGGAAATTTATAACAGCAGGTCCTAGAGGTACTACTTTTGTTGCCAAATATTTGAGCAGAAATGTTTTGAGCTGTATAAGAGCCATTGAGAGTTAGAAGAGTGTTGCGTTGTTGTGTAAAAACTTCCGCACTTTACACAGTTTTATTAAGTGCACCTCCTAATTCATCAGGCATGTCCTGCCAACATGCTTTTAGATGCATCCACTTTCAATTGCTTCCTCCATCAAATATTTTCCTCCCAGTGATAGACAAGTATTAAGTCCTCATAGAAAGTGAATAGGGATGGAAGTCATAATGGACTCTGAAAATAAGTTATCAATGACTGAGACCAGCAGATATATGGGTCAGTAGCTTGCATTGAATAATGTCACAAAATTAGGGGCATTATTCTGATCTTAATTCAAACTAAGTCTCTGAGTGTTTCAAAGTTAATCCCAAAATTTCATGCAAAGTTTGTCAGCACTTTAATAATGCATGACCCCCATTCTACTAGGAATTGTCCCTGCAATTTACTGAAGCATCCAGTAAGTTGAACTCTGCCTGAATTGTGGTGAGGCCATTTCCAATAGTAACAGAGGACTGACAGGCACAGGTGCATAGGTACAGCTGATGTAGCTCTTATGGTCTTGGACTGGCAACCAAATGGGCAGGAGTTCAAATCCCACCATGGCATGTTTTGGAGCCAAATTCAGTAAATCTATGGGTTGGCACCAGCAAACAGTGGCCATCAAAAAAGAATAACTAATTCAATAATGTCCTTCAGGGAAGGCCACCTGCTGTGCCGCTTCCTGGTGCAACCTACATGTGACTCCAGCCCCAGGCTTTGTGATTAGTTCCAAATGCACGTGAGGAAATTTGGGATGGACAATAAAGGTTGCCCAGTTGGTGTCACTGACAGTCAAGAACAAACATCTTCTCCTGCAGAGAGGATATCAGCGGTGGGCAACTGGAATTTTAATGCAATGCAGGCCAGCAACAGAATGACGCAGGAACCAAAAGTGCTGGGGCTAGAAAAACCGGTAACAAGTGTCATGATTACTGTCATTGGCATCTCGGGAATATAAAGGGGGTATTTGATAGTGTCTATTTTGTCCAGTTTGTGGATGGCAAAGTTCGCAGAAGGAATATATGAATGACTGCTATGCATCACTATTTGGATTTGTGAAGGAGTTTTAAAACTGAATGTTATAGTACCCAAACGATGGAATAATGAGTTAATCCCGTGAGAAGATAAAGGGGAGGCTGGGTGAAAATATTCCATTTCCTTAGAAAATCAATGCAAAGGGCACTTTTTGTCACCTTATTCTCAAACTGCTTATTGTTAATGTAAGTAGGGAATTATCTGTCATCACAGCAGGAGAGGCCAGTGGCTGAAGTGTCTTGCCTTTGACAACAATGGGGCTTTGTCATCTCAGACTTCTTTGGAATAATGCAGAAAGAAGGAAGCTTTATGGATTGAGCTGTTCTCAGAACATGGTGCATTGTTAACAGCAGCGTGTGCTTGCCTTGTTCCTCCAAATATTATTACAGAAAACTCAATGTAAATTAAAAAGCACTTGCTGAAAATCTTAAAAATAATGAATATTATCTTTCGACTGAACTGCAGTCTATAGGTTTGGCAGTTTGCGAAAGGCTAATAGACCTACTTGGAGTATGAATACTTTAGAGAAAAACACTTCTCAGTTTAGCTACCTTCATGCATTAAAGCAAATAACCTGACCTTTAAAAACAAAAGTTGGAACTGGCTGATGGAGCGGATGTTGGGAAAGGAGCATCAATTTAAGTCAATGCATCTTCCACATGCGATCATTCAGGTAAACCAAAGAGCAAAAGCATGACGAAGACTAGGATGATAAAAAGGTAATTTCCTTCCCTATGGATGTCAAATTCAAACAGTAATTCTCTCAAACTGTGACAATCTCAGCTGACATTAAATGGGAAAGGATAGCTATCGTTTAGTCCAGTGGCGCACTCTAAACTGAAAGCACAGCCAGCATCATTTGAAGTCATAATTTAAATAAAGCGTGCAATAAGATATAAATCGAACAGGCATCTGGCATTCAGAACTGTACTTACCGACTCCTTCGTCAGCTCTTCAATCATAATGCTATCCCTTGCGTACGGACTTCTGTTCAGCGAATACGACCTATCCGAACTGAAGGAGCGAAGGCTGTTGGTGTTTACAAGTTACCAATCAAGGGGTAGATGATAATCAGGCAGGCAAAGGAGAGGAAAAAAAACGCATTAATGCATGCAGCTTCCAGGGGGAGGGTGGGGGGAGGTGGAGGGAGTCATGAAAGGAAACCCACCAACAGCACCCAAAAACAAACAAACCAAGAGCAACAAAAAAGTAACTGTTTTCCAGAGATAATTTGAAACAGATCAAAATGCAAAAGTCCTTGTTTTGATGAACGTAAACAAAAGGCTGAAATTACCAAAAAGAATACTCTCTAACACCGAGCAAAACCTGTTCTCCCCCAACCCTCCAGCTTACTACAGATCCAAATAAGGTTTAGAATTGGCTGTAACAGGGACTTTGCTCAACTAAATCCTGATTGAAGTCTTGGGGAAGGGTGTCCCTCATTAACCCTTCCAACAGCAGAGAGCTGGGCTGTTCAGTGAGTCTGTTGTGCGTCAGTCCAGTAGCTGCCTTGTACAGTCACCTGCTGCACTTTCTTCCAGAAAAATAATTGCTTTCATACCACTTGGCATTTTGCGAATTAAAAGACACTCACTATGAATCTGAACAAATGAAAATATTAACAGCAAAAACTTTCCCGATAATTGAAAATTAAGTGTCTGTTTTCTAAGAACTGCTGCAACACCGCATTTGTCTCTTCTAGAGATGAAATCGTGCAGCCTACGTGTGCTGCAAACCAGCTGCATAAAGCAATTAAAGTCACTGCTTAGCTTGTGCACTATGCAGTAAGAACAACTCGTGCATTTCTATAGCACCTTTACCATGTTCCCACTAATTCACAGGAATGTCATCTAGCAAAACCTGGCACTAAGACACAATAAGAAGATATTAGGATTGGTGAGCTTGGTCAAAGAGGTGGTTGGAGATCGTAAAAAGAAGAGAGGTAGAGAGAGAGGCAGAGAAGTTTAGAGACAGAGGAAAGGTCGATCACAAGGGTCCCAGTTGACTGAAGCACAATTAACCCATGGTTTACTTTGAAAGGATTATCAGTGAGTGGCCAGAATAACTCGGAGCCATTTCACAACCTGCACAAATGATGGTGTGAAGAAGAGTTACAATCTGCAAAATATCAATAATTGCATTTCTTACCAGCCCCACCCCTCACCTAGACCCTTAATTTGGGTTTCATTCTGAAGTTATTTTCAAAACGTTTTAACTTTAATCTTTTCTAAATAGAGATGGATTCTCAAAACTTGGCAAAAGTTAAAAATTGTTTTCAAAACAGTAGCCAGTTTTTGGCAAGAAGTGAGATGGCTCTTTTTTTTCAAAAAAGTAGAACTATGCTGATAAATTTAATGTTAAGCAATCGGAAGAAAATAACTTGATCGGGAACTCCTGGGTAAAAAGCTGCCTTGACAAGTGTCTGTAGTGTGGTGCAGTGTGGGAGTCAGGTTCTGCTTCAGAACGGTCAAATACTGATCAGTGTGTATGCACCTGCCCCCCCACCACTGCCCCCCTCCAACTACACACACACACACACTTGGCGAACTGCACAGAAAGAGGGCTGGATCATATGGAGCCTCTTCA
The DNA here is from genome assembly GCF_017639515.1 of Carcharodon carcharias. Lineage (NCBI taxonomy): Eukaryota > Metazoa > Chordata > Chondrichthyes > Lamniformes > Lamnidae > Carcharodon > Carcharodon carcharias. The sequence goes on along the minus strand of NC_054483.1, from coordinate 52,680,101 downwards.
GCAGGTTTGAAGGCAAGGGGGGCACAAAATCCAGTGGGCATCCTGCCTTCCACATACCCATCCACCCTTGCCCTACCACAATTAAACCAGGGAGCCATCAGGTGTCCCACCAGCCCACCCTTGAGCTTGAGCTGCACGGGCTGGTGTCAGGCAAGGGGGGAGGAACCTCCTTTGTGCACCCCTTTGCCCATTAAAGGCAACACCCACCACCCCAAGTCCTTCCCCCGTTTAACCGTCCCCTTTTGCCTCTCAAACCCGACTCCCCATCTCCATCACCCGCCTCAACGGAGTCTGCCAGCCTGGTTCCGGTGAAACCCCAAGGCTCACCTGTCAGTCTGGACTCCTTGGCATGGCAGGACTGCCTATAATTCCAGCAGCGGCCACCTCTCCCAGTAGCACTGCTGAGACTAGAGTGTTGCCAGCCAACTGATTGGCCAGCAGCTCTCTAAGGCGGAACTTCTTCCCGAGTGGAGTGACTGAGGAGCAACCGTTGAGATCATGGATGGGCTTCCCCAACATTTTAGCCAAGGTGGGGGGTCAGGGGTGCCCTATTAAATTTAGTACTCTTGTGTGTGAGCAAAAGAGAACCAAATGGACTTGCATTTTTATAGCATCTTTCAAAACCACAGGAACTGTCAAACTGTTTAATAGACAATTAAGTAATTTTTATTGAAGTGTGGCCCTTGTTGTAATGTAGGAAACACGGCAGCCAATTTGTGCACATATAGTCCCACATACAGCAATGTGATAATAACCGATCACTTGGATTAGTGATGTTGATTGAGGGATAAATACTGGTCAGGACACTGAGGAGAACTACCCTGCTTTTCTTCAAAATAGTGCCATGCTTTCATTTAAGGCTACCTGGGTGGGGCGGGCAGATCTGATTTAATGACTTATTCGAAAGACTGCGCCTCCTACACTGCAGCACTCCCTCAGTGCTGCACTGGAGTGTCAGCCTAGATTTTCTGCTCATGTCTCTGGAGTGCAGCTTGAACCCACGACCTTCTGACTCAGAGGCAAGAATGCTATCAACTGAGCAAGGGCTGTCATGATCAAGCCCTAAATCTTGCTAAAGGTTCAAGTAGCTGCACTTGGATGAGGCATGTCAGATGCTTTTCCTCACTGGGGTGACAGTAAGTTTTAGCTGTTTTAAAGGCAGTATGTGGAGAGATATCAGAAAGCAGCGCTGCCAACAGCAAAACACTTTTCCCCAATACGATACTGCAGCCTATTGCAATATACGGGCATTGTGCTAAGTGGGGTTTTGAAAAAAACATTTTTGTATCCCTTGCATTGTATAGCCATAAACATTTTACACAGCTAATGAAGGCTCTCACTGCACATAGTATTCAGAGTCTGCAAATAATTATTCTGATGGTACCCTAACACTACAAATAATTATTCTGATGGTACCCTAACACTACAAATAATTATTCTGATGGTACCCTAACACTACAAATAATTATTCTGATGGTACCCTAACACTACAAATAAATATTCTGATGGTACCCTAAAACTGCAAATAATTATTCTGATGGTACCCTAACACTGCAAATAATTATTCTGATGGCACCGTAACACTGCAAATAAATATTCTGATGGTGCCCTAACACTACAAATAAATATTCTGATGGTACCTTAACACTACAAATAAATATTCTGATGGTACCCTAACACTGTAAATAATTACAAACAGAACTGCCCCGGTAGACCGATCGTCTCAGCTTGCTCCTGCCCCACAGAACTCATTTCTCGTTATCTTGACTCCCTTCTCTCTCCCCTTGTCCAGTCCCTTCCCACCTACATCCGTGATTCCTCTGACACCTTACGTCACATCAACAATTTCCAGTTCCCTGGCCCCAACCGCTTCCTCTTCACCACGGAAGTCCAATCCCTCTACACCTCCATGGTCTGAGGGCCCTTAGCTTCTTCCTCGAACAGAGGCCCGAACAATCCCCATCCACCACTACTCTCCTCCGTCTGGCTGAACTTGTTCTCACACTGAACAATTTCTCCTTCAACTCCTCTCACTTCCTCCAAATAAAAGGTGTGGCTATGGGTACCCACATGGGCCCCAGCTATGCCTGTCTCTTCATGGGGTATGTGGAACATTCCTTGTTCCAGTCCTACTCCGGCCCCCTTCCACAACTCTTTCTCCGGTACATCGATGATTACTTCGGTGCTGCTTCATGCTTTCGTCGGGACTTGGAAAAATTTATTAATTTTGCTTCCAATCTCCACCCCTCCATCATTTTCACATGGTCCATCTCTGACACTTCCCTTCCCTTCCTTGACCTCTCTGTCTCAATCTCTGGTGATAGACTGTCCACCAATATCCATTACAAACCCACCGACTCCCACAGCTACCTCGACTGCAGCTCCTCACACCCCGCTTCCTGTAAGGACTCCATCCCATTCTCTCAGTTCCTTCGCCTCCGTCGCATCTGTTCCGATGATGCTACCTTCAAAAACAGTTCCTCTGACATGTCCTCCTTCTTCCTTAACCGAGGTTTTCTACCCACGGTCGTTGACAGGGCCCTCAACCGTGTCCGGCCCATCTCCCACGCATCCGCCCTCACGCTTTCTCCTCCCTCCCAGAAACATGATAGGGTCCCCCTTGTCCTCACTTATCACCCCACCAGCCTCCGCATTCAAAGGATCATCCTCCGCCATTTCCGCCAACTCCAGCATGATGCCACCACCAAACACATCTTCCCTTCACCCCCCCCGGTGGCATTCCGTAGGGATCGCTCCCTCCGGGACACCCTGGTCCACTCCTCCATCACCCCCTACTCCTCAATTCCCTCCTATGGCACCACCCCATGCCCACGCAAAAGATGCAACACCTGCCCCTTCACTTCCTCTCTCCTCACCGTCCAAGGGCCCAAACTCTCCTTTCAAGTGAAGCAGCATTTCACTTGCATTTCCCCCAACTTAGTCTACTGCATTCGTTGCTCCCAACGTGGTCTCCTCTACATTGGAGAGACCAAATGTAAACTGGGCGACTGCTTTGCAGAATACCTGCGGTCTGTCCGCAAGAATGACCCAAACCTCCCTGTCGCTTGCCATTTTAACACTCCACCCTGCTCTCTTGCCCACATGTCTGTCCTTGGCTTGCTGCATTGTTCCAGTGAAGCCCAACGCAAACTGGAGGAACAACACCTCATCTTCCGACTAGGCACTTTACAGCCTTCTGGACTGAATATTGAATTCAACAACTTTAGGTCTTGAGCTCCGTCCCCCATCCCCACCCTCTTTCTGTTTCCCCCTTCCTTTTTTTTCCAATAAATTATATAGATTTTTCTTTTCCCACCTATTTCCATTATTTTTAAATATTTTAAAATCTTTTATGCTGTAAATAATTATTCTGATGGTACCGTAACACTGCAAATAAATATTCTGATGGTACCCTAACATTACAAATAAATATTCTGATGGTACCCTAACACTGCAAAGCTTCCATGTTTTCAAATGAAACCAAATGCAATGAAAATGAACCACCAAATCTTTAGAGCTAAAATGAGAATTTGAAGACAAAAAACAGGGTCCAAAAGTGCTCACTCATCCCTTCTGCATCAACATGGTGCCCCTGGAAGATACATACAATCGCAGTCTTGAAGCTAACACGCCTACGGCGATGCAATAGCGACAGCAAATCAAAAGGCAAAGGGTGAGGGAGCAGCCAAGACTTAACCCTTACTACGCTCAAGAGATATGGAGCAGTGTTAACAGCATTACACCAGTGCTTTAAGGGTGAGCCGCCTTGCCAGCATGAGCTTGAAAGCAGCAGGACTCATCATGTAAGTTTACATAATCTATAACAAACCAGAAAACTCCCATTCAAAACGTGCTCCAAAAACATCGAAAACACAAATTCACAGAAGAGCTTGTGTTAAAATCTGGACCACATAAGACACACAAATCACAAATATTTGCCATTAAATGGCTCTACTAACATTTTAGATCAATCGGATTAACCTGACAAAATGATTAAGAATTTCTCTGGTTCCAAAAATGGCCAATGAGTAGTTCATCAATTTTTAAAGTTCTTCAATTCATTTTAATTAGCTATTGTGCTCAATGACATAATGGCTTTAGTTAACACAGTACAGTTGAGGTGGGGGTGGTGGAGCGGGGTGAGGGGGGGAGATGAGAATTAGACAGAAAAAGAATATAAATTGATTATTTCATGTTGCTGTAGATACTCTTGAACTCAGGAGGACGGAAGACAGAAATATTTTTACAAACCATGAGCCCCTTTAAAAGACCATAGCAGTAATCATGGGGAATTTTAATTATTAATGCAATGACTGGGAGTAGAACAGGAAAAGCTGAGGAGGCCTGCATGTTTCTGATGGTTTCCTATGAAATCTGAAGCTATTCCAGGGTCAACCCTGAGTCATGATTGAAGTTGGTCCAAAAAGGACAAAAGTACAGTATCCTGTCACAATGTATTAGAATCAAAGTGATGATGAGGTTATGTGAAAAGACACCAAAGATTACTGGAGTTTAAATGAGCAGACCTCAAGAAAAATACACAATGGGGTTTAGAACATTAATTGGGACATTAGAACCCATGTGAGATTTACAACAAAGCAGAAAGTTGCAGAAACTGTTGTGAGGATACAAGCCAGTTCAATCAAAACAGATTAACAGGCCAACAGAGTCCAATGTGGTTAATAGAATCAAAAGTAGCAGCAGGATTACGCCATTTGGCCTATAGAGCCTATTCCGCCATTCAGTAAGATTATGGCTTATCTGATTTTGGCTTTAACGCCATTTCCCTGCCCTTGACTCCCTTGTCTATCAAAAATCTGTCTAACTCAGCCTTGAATATTTCCATTGACCTAGCCTCCACTGCTCTTTGGGGAAGAGAATTCCAAAGACTAACAACCCTTTGAGAGAAGAAATTTTAAATGGGACACCCCTTATTTTTAAACTGCACCCCCTAGTTCTAGATTCCCCCACAAGAAGGAACATCCTCTCGGCATTTACCTGGTCCAGCTACCTAAGAATCTTATGTTTCAAAAAGATCACCTCTCAATCTTCTAAACTACAATGAGCATAGGCCCAAGATGCTCAACCTTTATCTCATAAGAAAAGCCCTCCTCCCAGGAATGAGTCTGGTGAATCTTCTCTGAGCCGCTTCCAATTCAAATATTGTCCTCCTTAAATAAAGTGGCCAGAATTGTACACAAGACTCAAGATGAGGTCTCGCCAATACTCTGTACATTGTAGCAAGACTTCCCTATTTTTATACTCCGTTCCTTGCATAAAGGCTAACATTCCATCTGCCTTCCTAATCACTTGCTGTACCTGCATGATACCTTTGTGTGATTCATGTACAAGGACACCCAGATCCCTCTGTACTGCAGCACTCTTCAGTCTCTCACCATTTAGATAACATTATACTTTTCTATTCTTTCTGCCAAAGTGAACAACCTCACATTTTCCCACATTATACTCCAACTGCCAAATTTTTGCCCACTCACTTAACCTATCCGTATGCCTTTGCAGGCTCTTTGTATCCTCCTCACAACTTGCTTTCCTACCTATCATTGTATCATTAGCAAATGTGGCTACAATACAGTCTGCCCCTTCATCCAAGTCATTAATATAGACTGCAAATATTTGAGGCCCCAGTATTGATCCCTGCTGCACTCCAATAGTTACAGTCTGCCAACCTGAAAATGACCCATTTATCCCAACTCTCTGTTTCCTATCAGTTAGCCAATCCTCTATCCAAGCTAATATATCATCCCCAACACCATGAGCTCTTATCTTCTGCAGAACCTTTTATGTGACATTTTATTGAATGCTTTTTGGAAATGTAAATACACTACATCTACTGGTTCCCCTTTACCCACCCTGCTTGTTACATCCTCAAAGAACTCGAATAAATTTGTCAAACATGATTTCCCTTTGGCAAAATTATGTTGAGTCTGCCTGATTGCATTATGATTTTTTAAATGTCCTGTTACTACTTCCTTAATAATGGATTCTAACATTTTTTAAAATGACAGATGTTAGACTAACTGGCCAATGGTTTCCTGTTTTCTATCTTCCTTCATTCTTAAATAGCTGTGTTACATTTGCAGTTTTCTAATCCACTGGCCCACCTTTCCAGAATCTTGGGGATTTTAGAAGATTACAACCAAAGCATCCAATATCTCTGCAGCCACTTCCTTTGACACCAGAGGATGCAGGCCATCAGGTCCAGGGGACTCGTCAGCCTTGAGTTCCATTAGTTTTCCTAGAACGCTTTCCCTCTTGTGATCAAGATTGCTTTAAGTTTCTCCCTCTCTTTTGCCCCCTGCTTTTCTATTATTTTTGCGCTGAATTTTGTGTCTGCTACTGTGAGAACAAATACAACATAATTGTTCAAAGCCTCTGCCCTTTCTTTATTTCCCACTATTAATTCCCCAGTCTCAATCTCTAAGATCAAGGAAGCATGTGAGAAGAGGTAAGAAAGACCACTGTATCTGAAATGTATAAGGATTTAATGACTCAGAGAGTTTATCTCACGTGTAGCTGAGTCACACAAAGCAGGGAGGAGGTCACGGGTTCCTTTCTCCCAGGGACAAGGAGTTAAAGGAATTTGGCTGAAATAAAACATGGAATCTGATAACATGAGAGGCTATGCAGACAAGTAAAAGGGGGTTAAAAAAAACAACTGGAAGTAAGATTGCTGAGAACATCTCTTAGGAAAGCCTTTTATCTTTTTACTAATATATGTATGCAGTAAACCAAAGAGCAAATGAATTGGGGCAAGAAGATCAAATAAGTTATGGAATTAGTAGAGTTTCTGTACATGTATCTCTCTATGAAGGAAGAGGGGGGAGCAGTTGTCTAAGTGAGAGAACAGGTTTGCAGGGATGGCACAGATGGTCCTAAAATATCTCCAGACAATGATGGATAGCGACAGTTATTAAAAGTGACATGCTCTGAAGATAAGACAAAGTAGCTGGTTGGATATCATGTTGAAAACTGTGGGGGTCTGAAACTGGTTAAGTTTGGACTGACAGCTTTTTAAATTTGTCACGCTCATCAGCAATCCCCCCAGATTGGAAAGGGAACTCGGATATGGCATCATTTAAAAATAACCAAGAGTCATCCCTACGGAACTCCAGACTGAGGGGTTTACTGTGTGCTCTAACTGTTTATTAACAGTTAACATATACTTGGTTGTGTAATCTCCTGAAAGGCTTTCCAACACCTGAGGGACAGCAGAGGAATTTTTCCCAGAGTATTTTGCCTTATTAGCCCTGAGGTTCAATTTCTGTCTTTCCGAGGTGATGTCATGTCTGTGGAGGGGTGTGAAGTGTTGTGCTGTCATGCTCCAGGTATCACAAGTGTGGGACAGGTTGGATGGACCAGCTGATCGTCTCCTGCCCATTATTTTCATATATTCAGGAGGAAAAATCTTGGAACCAACTTTAACAGATCCCTTGGGCAAAAACTTTGTAAAGTAGATATCTCTCCAGGTAATTACTTCAGCTCATACAGATTCAGGAAACAGAGGCTGTGAAGAAATTTCTTATCTCAGCTCAGTCCTAAATATTTGACCTCTTATTCTGAGGCTGTGACCCCACATCCCCCAGCCAGTGGAAACATCTTCTCAGCATCTTCCCTGTCAAGCCCCTTAAGAATTGTTTGTTTCAATGAGGTCACCTCTTATTTTTTTATATTCCAGGGAATTTGGCCTAATCTACTCAACCTCTTCTTATAGGATTATCCTATCATAGGATAATCCTCTCATCTCAGGAATCAGTCCAATGAACCTTTGTTGCACTCTGTCCAAGGCAAGGTCTCCTTGTGTATAGTTTTGGTGTCCTTAGGTAAGGAGACCAAAACTATACACAATAACCAGGTGTATTTCTTTACTCAACACAAAAACAGAATTACCTGGAAAAACTCAGCAGGTCTGGCAGCATCGGCGGAGAAGAAAAGAGTTGACGTTTCGAGTCCTCATGACCCTTCGACAGAACTTTACTCTTCTGCTCTAATCCTAATGTAAAAAACAGGCTAACACACTATTTGCTTGGAATCAGCACACTCCAGGACATCTGGGTTGGTGACCTTGTCATGGTTGATCTTCTACTTCAACTCCACCTTCCTGCACAGTCCCTTGTCTTTGGCAGGAAAAAGTTGCCAACCTGGAGTGTGCCAATTCCGTCAGCCTACATTCATAGGTAAGCCAACAATGTCTGCGTTGACTTAGCCACGTTCATCAGATGGAGGACAGCTGTATACCCAAAGACATTCTGTATGGTGTACTGGCCATGGGGCCATGACCTGCTGGGTGCCCATACCTTTGCTCCAAAGAGGCATGCAAGTGAGATATGAAGATGACAGACATTGAGAATGACAACTGGGAGATAGTCGCTGACACTCGTGACCTCTGGAGGCTGGCTGATTAGAGGGGTATTGGAAAAGGCGAGCAGAAGCAAAAAGCTCAGTTGGCTGAGAAGAGGGCCCAGAGCAAACAGAGGCCAGTGAATCGTGCACCTTCTCAGCCCACTGTCCTCATCTACAGCAAATGTGACAGAGACTGCCATGCCAGAGTGGGGCTCCTGAGCCACAGCAGGCAATGTAATCGAGGGAAAACTCACCACTGGTTAGCATCATACCTTGCACAAAGGAAGGTGGTTGTGGCCGTTACCTGCAACACCCTCATCCCAAGAACAAAGGAAATGGTCCAAAGAATCTATATTATGAGGAAAGGTTAGGAATGTTGGGTCAACTCTTTCAAGACGAGGGGACTGTAAATGATCTAATTGTGGTTTTTTAAGATTATGAAGGACTTATCAAGGCAAAATGGATCTATGGTGAGGGGTTCACATAGCAGGAGACAAAAAGTAAGTTAGGAGTAAGAATGGAAGTCAGGCAGCATTATTTTATGAAATTTGTCAAGAAATTAGTCAAGGTCATTTAAGCAAATAACATATGAGGCTTGAAGAGGTAACAAAGTACTCATGGAGAGTGAAAGAATTGAGGAATATGTCAAAAAGGTAAGTCATTAGGACTGAGATTGAAAGAACATGTTGAGTCTAATCCTGTGCATTATAAAGCTTGAGTCCTTGTATAAGAGCAATCAGATACCTGCAGAAGCATTAAAAACAGGAGGTGAAACAGTAGAAGATGCAATGAAAGAGATTATTGATGAGATACAACAGGTGAATGGCTTTGTGAGTAATCTATATCTGAGATGGTCACCATGCCCAAGATAGCGGTTACACAGAATTATCCAAAACATTGTTTGTTAAGTCTCATCAATCAGGCATCTAGAATACTACTTCACGCCATCAGGCAGACAGTCATCCCCTGTGTGTACAGAGAAATGACAGAGAAATAGTTTGAATTCATTCCTGGAAAGGTTACGACTGATGCATAGAAATCTCATGGAGAAATGTGAAAATAAGCAGGAATCCCAGTTTCGGTTCATGTTCATAGACAATGCCAAAGCTTTTGACACAGTCCAACATAATGCGCTTTAATGCCACTTATAGACTTTGGTGTGCCTAAACGTCTTGTGCGGCTAATATAAGTGCTATAGAGAAATTTTTCAGGAGTTGTCAGAGTTGGTGATGGGCATACAAACCAATTCCAGTTTGAGAAGGGATCAGGCAGGGGTGTCTTGTCACCCATGCCATTTAACGCTGTGGGAGAGAAGATAATAAGCATGGCACAGGAAGAATTATCAGAATGATGTGGCTACATCATAGGAGGTCATAGCATATGGAATCTCAGGTATGCAGATGACACCACACTCGTAGCCAGAACAAAGGCACAGCTGGAGGCTATGGCAGGCCTAGCCAAAAGAAACAGTGAGTCCTTTAAACTGAACATAAATGAGTTGAAGACCAACATTATGGCTCTAAATAGCAATGGGCAAGTCAAAATTGGAAGCAGTGAGTTAAAGGCAGTGGGCAAATTCAAGTATCCTGGCTCCATGATAAACACCAAAGTTACATCCAAGAGCAAAATGCAGGTTAGACTAGATATGGCAAAAGATGTGGCCAGTTACTTAAATAATGTCTGAAAGTCCAAAAGCATCAGAATGAAGCTGAAAAAACATCTAGTTCAATCACTAGTGTGGGGTGTTGCACTCTATGGACGAGACAGTTGGACTCTGAAGAAAGAGATGAAAGGAGGAGAACAGCTTTTGAAATATGGGTCTGTCGGAAGATGATCAAATTAGCTGGGTGTTCAGAAAGACAAATGAGTGGGTTAGATCAAGAGTAGAAGTTCAGGAATCAGAGCAATTGTGAAGTACAGTGGGAGAGAGAAAGATATACAAGTATGGACATGGGAAACGAAGACCAACAGCCTTGAGCTGGCAACAACTGAATGAGAAATTGAGGGTAAAAACAGAAAAGGAAGGGATTCTTTTTTTGGATACTTGGGACTTCTCTTATGTGAACAGGTGGCACGTAAAGGCAAGTGTCTGCGTGCAGTTTGGAAGAGGAGTGGTTCTCTGCACAATGATGTCCACAGAACTCCAAGACTGCCAATTAAAATGAATAAGTTGCTGGCAAATGCATTACTATAAAGAATGAAAACTCAAGGTGTGGCGGAACTGTGATCTTCACCAACAGTTATCCAGCAACAACTGCTCTCATTTGTAACTAAAGTAGTATCCAAAACTCCAAAGACCCAAATCAGGAGCATCCAGCTTGATTCAGGTGATTTGAGAGCACCACAATTCAATGAGTAGCTCAGCTTTGCACGTATTTGAAACTGCTCCAAATCATAAAATTACCACAGACCCAACAACCAGGCCAAGCTGGAGATTCCTCACACAGGCAGGATAATACGGCCCATTAGGGAATTTGTGTAAATAAACATGATTGACACCATTAAACAGTGAATACTACCACCTCCAGTATGTATAAAGTACATTTACTCATGTCCTGGGAAGTCTACATACGACAATTCTTCCAACATGGCATGAGGAATAAAGACAATCTGGTTTCAATAACAGTCACAGGCCATGCCAACACATAACTTAGATAATTGCCCTACATGACTAACTGGGCAGGGGCGCATGGAAAGGGAAAGGGGGACTTGCTAACTGGTGGAGTAACTCAGAAACCTAAAAATGCATCACATCACTACCAACTGGAATAGGAATAGTCATGGCCACTAAAGAAGTAAAAGCTTCATATGATCTTACCTGATTTTAGGACTTTTTAAACAAATTGTGGAGAAAGAAAAGGAAACAGGAGAAAATAGAAGTGATTAAAGAAGCAGAAGAAGCAGAAACAAGTAATAAATATAGTGCTGTGGTCCAAAGTCTATGGTTTCCTTTTTAATCTACATGGCCCACAGAATACTAAGCACGTTATCTTTAAATGATTAACATTAGGAAACATTTCTCTAAAGAGTTACGCAGCAAATGTTTGTTCATTCTGCAGGTACAAAGCATGCATTAGTGAGACACCAGTCTGAAAGTTTGTCCGGTTGCAAAACAGTCTCTATTAAACCAGATGCAATAATCCACTGGATATACAAGTTTAATATTTCTTAATGCATTTTCATTTAAAGACCAAATACAGTACTTTCGGGGCACAAACTTTCTTTTAATGGACAAATAAAAGCCAGGCTTTCAAATAACAAGTGTTTCCAATTCGTGTGGCTAGCACAGCTGTGATGTGGTCAGGCTGAGGGAGTGTTTTATCAGTGTCTATCTGATAACCTACCCTTTTGTTTGCTGGTTCTAAAGTGCTTCCTCAGTATCTCCTGCCAACCTGTATTACAATTTCATTGAAGCACCTCAGAGTGTAACATGATGTATGTTGAGTTGTCTGATGTCTGTAATGACTATGTTGAAATGATTGTAATATGCATTGATTGAATTGAAGCACCTCGTGATCCAAGTGTAAAAGTTGAATTTGATTGCACTTTTTGTGATGGTGATTTAGAAATGTTTTGTAATGTTCTTCCAGATATTTTATGAATAAAGTATTTTAAAAAATCTCCTGCCAACCTGGATCTCAGTTAAGCTGCAACCCAATTCCCATACCATTTATTGGGGCTGGAATAACTCTACAGGCATTAGTCTCAGCAGTTTTTCCGAGGTTAGTTTTTTCACCCTGGTTTCCAACTTTTTAAAGACTTGGCACAATGTAATCAAGAGAAGAGGCAAACAATAGGGGTAGGATGTTAAGATGACGCCACATGTTGACAGTGGCATTGAGGTAGTGATGGTGCCCATCAGAAGTCAGAATTCAAACTATACGCACACCGGAATGTCAGGAATCCATGATTAACCCTGCTGACCATGCAGCACTTTATAACAAAGGTCCTCTGTTGTGGAAAACCACAAGCCAATTTGACTTGAGCAACAATAGGTGCCAAAATCAGTTTTATTTTTAAATCTCAGTTTTATTTATAACTTATTTTTTTGAATATATGGCAGCAACTTGCTCAAAATAGACCTGGATATATTTGGGAATTTATAGCTTTAATTTGCTTTCTGTCAGGGAAACTTAGAAGAAAGAACAAAATACGCTCAAACAGTTCGAGGTAATGTATACAATTTGACAAGTTAGTTGTTGGGGACTATGGTTTAAAATTACTGCAGACGGGGAAACGACAACTCATTAGAAAGATTTAAACAAAAATTTTATAATAATCCAAAATGTTTAGTAATTTAGGGAGTTAATCTCAAAGCAGTGTGTAAAAATAAGACTCCTACATCCAAAGGATGCCACTAATCTAGGATTTTTAAAACCTAGCTTCTCTGTTTGGCTGGGGTGGATAGAATAAAGATTTTTATGCTGCCAGAATAATTTACACATCAGACCTTTAAAGCAAAGGGAAAAGCACCTGAGAGCACTGGTTTAATTGGGTTAAATATTAGGCACATGCTGGAGGTCTCCTCCCAAAAAGAAAATCTACTCAAAACATCAGAAGTTTGTCTGAGGAGCATTCAGATATGCGGCAAAAGCAGAACAAGCTTTGAAGCTCAAAGGAGCAGGAAAATAAAACAAACTGCTCAAGCATCATATCATTCCGCAAAGCAGCAGCTTAATTTTTTTTAAAGTATCATCACTAAACATGTAAATGCATGCAGGTCATGTCTGTGAAGGAAGATCAGAGGAGAACTGGGTCATCTCAGGGAAATCTAGTGGTAAAACGGCAGACGAACACACATTTTATTTGATGTGCGCATTAATCAAAAGTAATTAGCTATGTCTAAAGAGAGCTTAATTGTTCACTCATTCTAGATTTTTTTCTAGTCTTCCTGGGAGGTTTCAGGTAGGATTGTCAAAGCCGATAGTTGGGGAAAAGACAGTCACAGGGCCCACACAGGCTCTCCTGTCAGCTGTTTACTCGGGAGAGGGTAGACAATGGGACAAGGCATTAGCCGGTGATCAATGGAGAGTGAACAACTATTATCCGTGACTAGAATCTAAAATGCATCCATTCCTACAAGAGGTTAGCTAAATATCACTTTTCCGGTTCCAAATATCAGCTTCAGGTTATGCCCCCTTCTGGTTTTATGCACTGGCATGTCCAGTCTGGCATTTAAAAGGAGCTTAGTCTGTGGCTCAAAAATTGAGCCACAGAAAGAATCCAGAGCATCAGTTTGATTCCTCTGATCTGTTTAGGCAAATTCCACTGAAGGCAGCTTTCTGTTTTATTAAGATGAAAGATATAGCTTGCTTTCATTAATTATTAGGAGCCCATAACATGGGGGCATAACTAAAATTAGAGCTAAGCCACTCAGGAGTGATATCAGGAAGCACTTCTTTGCATAAAAGGCTGTGGAAATCAGGAATTCTGTCCCCCAGAAAGCAATTGAAAAGCAGATTAATAGGGTTTTGTTAGACCACAGGATATTAAGAATTGCGGAATAAAGGCAGAGGTAAATGGAGTGAAAACAGATCAGCCATGATCTAATTTAATGGCAGAACTAGCTTGAGGGGCTGAATGGCCGACTCCTGATCCCATGTTCCTAAAACCGGGCATAAATTGATAAATCAATGAACGATACATTGAGGTGAAAACAAAAAACTGCGGATGCTGGAAATCCAAAACAAAAACAGAATTACCTGGAAAAACTCAGCAGGTCTGGCAGCATCGGCGGAGAAGAAAAAAGTTGACGTTTCGAGTCCTCATGACCCTTCAACAGAACTCTGTTGAAGGGTCATGAGGACTCGAAACGTCAACTTTTTTCTTCTCTGCCGATGCTGCCAGACCTGCAGAGTTTTTCTAGATAATTCTGTTTTTGTTTTGTGATACATTGAGGTGACCTGTTTTGTTTTGGTAAACATTTTACACTTAAGCTTGAAACATTTCAATCTGGACACTGGATGTGAATCCTCAGTTTAAATTGACATGTGGTTTACAAGCAGCTTGTTGTGCTACTTTTAATCTTTTCCCACTTTTTCCATGTACTACAAGACACTGTAAATACACCAGAACTGCTGTGTCATTTTAACTAGTGAGTTAATGCAAACACATGGTTGCATTTTGTTAAATTTTTTGGAAATGAGAAGCAGGGACTCCAGGGACAGAAAACATGCAAATTAACTATTCAGCTGCTTACAGTATGTAAATTATACATGCATTCAAGACAATGCATGTAAAAAAGCACTAATAGTGATAATAGAGTAGAATCCAAATAACGTTAGGGCGCATGGCTAACAAGCAGTGTAGGAATGAAGCCAGATCACGGGCTGAGCAGAAATTGGGACCTATCATGGTCAGTGGGAACTCCAGTGTTTAAAACGCAGCAACAATTCCTTCAAAATGTATAATGTTCCTCCTATTAAAATTAATATTTAACAGTTTTAATCTGTTTGTTTAAAACCGCATCCATGTGTAAATAAATGAGTTCTGAAGGAAAAAGGCCAGGGAGTGTTGGTTTACAGCTTTTAATTGAAAAAAACAAGTTTAATAGTAGGTTTTTTCTAAGCTTATTCCTGTGCTGTGTGTTCTGTTCAAATCTGTCAAGTGTAGAATAGTTAGGGAAACTGAAAAAACTACAGTTCTATATTCCTCCTCAAAACCAGCATCTTCCCCCCTACCCATTGTTATCTAATTATAATCATACACATATACATTGTATTCATCCTTATTGATACAGGTGGTTTTCACGCATCAGGCAGGGTAAATAGTTTGCACTTCTACCAAATTCAACACCACCTTCTCAAGGGCAATTAGGGATGGGTGACAAATGCCAGCTTTGCCAGCAATGCTCACATCCCACAAATAAACAAAAACAAAATTTCAGAATGGAGGAAGCCAATAGGTTACAGTTTAGTTCTGTACTTTATTCTATTGAAAAAATAGCTATTAACTCACAAGCATGATCTGCCAATTTAAGAAAATGAAATAGAATAAACTACATTACCTTGCAGATCGAGCTCCAAGGCTGAAACCCATATAACTCATGTTTCCTTCTACAGGCAGTGAATCATCTCCTAATTCTTTCAAATCCTGCGGCCCGAGATATTTATCTGTATCGCCAGTCATAGCATCTTCACCTGTCAACAAGCACACACACGGGTACATTAAACCAGTGCTCTTGTATCCCAGAGAGTTTAAAGCAGTGCTCCTGTATCCCAGAGAGTTTAAACCAGCGCTCCTGTGTCCCAGGGAGTTTAAACCAGCGCTCCTGTGTCCCAGGGAGTTTAAACCAGCGCTCCTGTGTCCCAGGGAGTTTAAACCAGGCTCCAGTGTCCCAGGGAGTTTAAACCAGTGCTCCAGTGTCCCAGGGAGTTTAAACCAGCGCTCCAGTGTCCCAGGGAGTTTAAACCAGCGCTCCTGTGTCCCAGGGAGTTTCAACCAGTGCTCCTGTGTCCCAGGGAGTTTCAACCAGCGCTTTTGTGCCCCAGGGAGTTTCAACCAGTGCTCCTGGATCCCAGGGAGTTTAAACCAGCACTCCTGTATCCCAGGGACTGGTTGACTTGCTCCCATTAGCTTTTTGTACCTTTATCCAAAGGCCACTATTTCTTCTTACCAGGATTCAGATATAATTCTGAGAAAACAGCACAGTTAACCCAAAATGTAATAAGGTTGCCAACTCTGGTCAGACATATCCCTGGAGGTTCATCACATGAGTTCCTGCCCCTAGTACTGGTTGCCCAATACACACGATGCACCTCCTTCCCACACCCACTGGAAAGTGGGCAAACTTATCATTAGTTAAATGGATGATTCTTGACTGTCAAACAGACTCCTTCCTATCTTCAAAATGTTCATAAATACAAAACAAAATGATAGCCAACACAGCATTTTCTTTAATACTCTCATGACTTTCCTCCTGGGCTGTTTCTCATAGCAATGTGCTGAAGAGGGATTAATAATTCCTGGCGACTCCAGGGCAGTCCTGGAGGGTTGGCAACCCGACCTACAATCAGGTAGGAAGTCTAAAACACCCCCAATGGGGCCAGTTCTCCAGTCTTGAGGCTCAGGCTTCCAATGAAGGCTGCTTCGAACTATCAGGAGAATCCCAGCAAATGAGTCACCCCCTCCCGATCTCATGAACACAGTTTCAGCCTGCTGGGGGTTTACAGTGCCCCCCAACCCCTGTCCTGCAATACACATCCCAGCCGGCATCGTTTCTGAAGCTAACAAAACAGAACACGGATGGGGGGAGATCCCCTGGCTGCACGTTGCTGGATAATTTGGGAATCCGCCTGGCTGTTCAGGAGCATGTTGGAGAGGGCTGAAATTCTCGAACTAACCCCAATGCCCCAGCCCGAGGGGGGAGGACAGAGACTGAAAGGACTGGAGAGACAATGACCAAGTTAGACAGCCGTCAGGTACTACAGGAAAACACTCAAAAGGGCATTTCACAACTAAAAGCCCCACCACCCTCCCAAACGAGAAGGGCAGGTTCTGCCGTAAGAGAGACCCTTACATGTTTGAGAAGCCATTTCCTTCTACCGCAGAACCGTTCCGGCGTTTCCCCCGCAACTCCCGATCAATCCCGCAGCCGCCTCGCCAGCGCCGGGCGATCGAGCCCAGAGCCTGGGCTCAACACCAGGAAACAGCTCCCCCCTGGCACTCAGCTGTAAATACACTCCCCCCCGCCCCCCAACCCCAACTCCAACTCCACAAACAAGACAAGGAAGCAACATAAAGCCAATGACAAGAGTGTGGACTGCGGCTGAGAGCTGGGAGGTGTGGCTCATTCACAGAGCCCCATCCCACTGTCGAAAAAAACCCGGCCCCAGACGGGGGTGGGGGGCAGACTCACTGTGAGAGGGTGCTTTAAAAATGCTGCAGCTCACATTGTGCGTATTCCGAAGCCCCAATGCACATACTTGCTGCATTAGTCAGCACTGACTGAACCTTTCGCTTGGAAATAAAGAGGATGCTGCCGGCATTCACACTGACATTTAATTCTAACAATGAAACTGGAGAGTCTCTGAAGACCTCCACTCTTCTGGAATGAAGTCCCACAGATATTGCTCATCCAGATGCAATTCTAATTCTCAGCAGTTGGTCCAGTGTAAATATTTTTAAATGATGATAGAAATTCAGCTCTAACTGGCATTTAAAAAACATAGACAAATTGTACTGCAAGAATCTAAACTGTGTATAAACTTTATCACCTAATCGCCTTTATATTGCACTTTGCCAAATTTCTCAAAATACCCCCCCCCCCCCCCCCCACAGTTTCAAATCCCACCATGGCCTCGTCTCACTTTCACTCTGCAATCTCCTCCAGCCATATACCACCCCTTTTAACATGCCAGGGGTAATTATAACTGTTGATGAGCGTATAATGGGCAGTATTGGATTCGCTATCCATTTTACCCTTCTAAAGGAAAATGAGGAGGTGTATAACACTTCGTTAATCCATTACTGCCTGCTTTTACACAACCACCAAAGGCTAAAATACCCCTCCGCCCATACATAGTTTTGGCCTTAAACAACTTGCATTTAGATAGCACTTTTAGTGTCATAAAATATCCCAAGGTGCTTCCCAGGTGCATTATAAAACAAAATGATACTGAGCCAGAAAAAGAGATAGTAGGACTGGGGTGGGGGGATTGGTCAAAGGGTTAGAAAGAAACAGCCTAAAGGAAGAGAGATAGGCAGAATAGTTTAAGGTGGGAATTCCAATGCATAGGTTTTTTTTAAAATCAATTCATGGGATGTGGGCATTGCTGGCTCAACCAGCATTTATCATCCATCTCCAATTGCCCTTGAGAAGGTGGTGGTGAGCTGCCTTCATGAACCACTGCAGTCCATGTGGTATAGGTACACCCACAGTGCTGTTAGGGAGGGAGTTCTAGGATTTTGACCCAGCAACAGTGAAGGAACAATGATAGTGTTCCAAGTCAGGATGGTGAGTGACTTGGAGGGGAACTTTCAGGTGGTGAATCAAGTGGGCTGCTTTGCCCTGAATGGTGTCAAGCTTCTTGAGTGCTGTTGGAGCTGCATTCATCCAGGCAAGTAGGGAGTATCCCATCACACCTCTAACTTGTGCTTTGTAGATGGTGGACAGGCTTTGGGGAGTCAGGATTCCTAGCCTCTGACCAGCTCTTGTAGCCACAGTATTTATATGGCTAGTCCAGTTCAGTTTCTGGTCAATGATAACCCGGGATGTTTATATTGGGGATTCAGTGATGGTAATGTCATTGAATGTCATGGGGCAATGGTTAAATTCTCTCTTGTTAGAAATAGTCATCGCCTGGCATCTGTGTGGCATGAATGTTACTTGCCAGGTCTTGCTGCGTTTGGACATGGACTACTTCAGTATCTGAGGAGTTGCAAATGGTGCTGAACATTGTGCAAACATCAGCGAACATCCCCACTTCTGAATTTATGATGGCAGGAAGGTCTTTGATAAAGCAGCTGAAGATGGCTGAAGATGGTCAGGACACTACCCTGAGGAATTCCTGCAGTGATGTCCTGGAGCTGAGATGACTGACCTCCAACAACCACAACCATTTCCCTTGTGCTAAGTACGACTCCGACCAGCAGAGAGTTTTCCCCCGATTCACATTAACTCCAGTTTTGCTCGGGCTTCTTGATGCCACACTTAGTAAAATGCTGCCTTGATGTCAAGGGCAGTCATGCTCACCTCACCTCTGGAGTTCAGCTCTTTTGTCCATGTTTGAACCAAGGCTGTAATGATATCAGGAGCTAAGTGGTCCTCGGAGAAACTAAACTGAGCATCAGTTAGCAGGTCATTACAAAGCAAGTGCCGCTTGACAGCACTGTTGATGCCCCCTTCCATTACTTTACTGATGATGGAGAGAAGACTGATGGGGCAGTAATTGGTTGGGTAGGATTTGTTCTGATTTTTGTGTACAGGACATACCTGGGCAATTTTCCACATAGCCGGGTAGATACCAGTGTTGTAGCTGTATTGGAACAGCTTGGCTAGGGCGCGGCATGTTCTGGAGCACAAGTCTTCAGTACTACTGCTGGAATATTGTCGGGGCCCATAGATATTGCATCATCCAATGCCTTCAGTCATATCTTGGCATCACATGGAGTGAATTGAATTGGCTGAAGACTGGCATCTGTGGTGCGGTGGCCTCTGCAGGAGGCCAAGATGGATCATCCACATGGCACTTCTGGCTAAAGATTTTTGTAAATACTTCAGCCTTGCCTTTTGCACTGATGTGCTGGGCTCCTCCATCATTGAGGATGGGGATATTTGTGGAGCCTTCTCCTGCAGTGAGTTGTTTGATTGTCCACCATTCATGACTGGATGTGGCAGGACTGCAGAACTTAGATCTGATCCCGGTTGTGTAATCATGTAGCTCTGCCTATCACTTGCTGCTTATGCTGTTTGGCACGCAAATAGTCCTGTGTTGTAGCTTCACCAGACTGACACCTCATTTTTAGGTATGCCTGGTGCTGCTCCTGGCATGCCCTCCTGCATTCTTCGTTGAACCAGAGTTGATTCCCTGGCTTGGTGGTAATAGTAGAGTGGGGGATATGCCAGGCAATGAGGTTACAGATTCTGGTTGAGTACAATTCTGCTGCTGCTGATGGCCCATAGAGCCTCATGGGTGCCTAGTCTTGAGTTTCTAGATCTGTTCGAAATCTATCCCTTTTAGCACAGTGGTAGTGATGGAGAGTATTCTCAATGTGAAGGCGGGACTTTATCTCCACAATGACTGTGTGGTGGTCACTCCTACCGATACTGTCATGGTCAGATGCATCTGCAGCAGACAAGTTGGTGAGGATGAGGTCAAGTATGTTTTTCCCTTTTGTTGGTTTCCTCAGCACTTGCTGCAGACCCAGTCTAGCAGCTATGTCATTTAGGACCTGGCCAGCTAAGTCTGTAGTGATGCTACCGAGCCACTCTTGGTGATGGACATTGAAGTCCCCCACCCAGAGTACATTCTGTGCCCTTGCCACCTCAGTACTTCCTCCAAGTGGAGTTCAACATGGAGGAGTACTGATTCATCAGATGAAAGAGGACGGTATGTGGTAATCAGCAGGAGGTTTCCTTGCCCATGTTTGATCTGATGCTATGACACTTCATGTGGGCCAGAATCGATGTTGAGAACTCCCAGGGCAACTCCCTCCCAACTGTATAGCACTGTGCTGCCACCTCTGATGGGTCTGTTCTACCGATGGAACAGGACATATCCAGGGATGGTGAAGGTGGAGTCTGAGACATTATCTGTAAGGTATGATTCCGTGAGGATGACTGTGTCAGGCTGTTGCTTGACTAGTCTATGACTCAGCTCTCCCAATTTTGGCACTAACCCCTAGAAGAAAGTAAGGAGGACTTTGCAGGGTTGACAGGGTTGGGTTTGCCGTTGTTGTTTCTGGAGTCTAGGTCAATGTCGGGTGGTACATCTGGTTTCATTCTTTTTTATTGACTTTTTAGTGGTTTGATACAACTGAGTGGCCTGCTATCACTGGCTGCAGATCTGGAGTCACATGTAGGCCAGACTAGGTGAGGACGGCAGATTTCCTTCCCTCAAGGGCATTAGTGAACTCGATGGGTTTTTACGACAATCGACAATGGTTTCATGGTCATCATTAGACTTTTAATTCCAGATTGTTATTGAATTCAAATCCCACCAGCTGCCTTGGTGGGATTCAAACCCGGGTTCCCACAGCATTACCCTGGGGTTCCATGGAGTTCTGGATTACCAGTCCAGTGTCAATACCACTTTACCACCACCTCCTCCTAGAGTGCACCCACCAATGTTGGGTGAAAGGAAATTGTGGATGGACAAAAGACAGAATTGGAAGAGTGCACAGGTCACTGTAAGGTTGTAAGGCTGGAGGAGGGGCAGGAGGGACATTGGGAGGACAATGCCATGGAAGGATATATAGAGAATCATAGAATGGCTGGAGCACAGAGGCCGTTCAGCTCATTGAGGCCATGCTGGCTCTCTGCAAGGGCAATTTAGCTATACCAACTCCCCCGTCCTTTCCCCATAACCCTGCAAATTTTCTCTCTTCAGGTGCTTATCCAATTCCTTTTTGAAAGCCATGATCAAATCTTACTCCACCACACTCTCAGGCAGTATATTCCAGATCTTAACCACTCGCCACGTAACATCGTTTCTCTCATGTCACTGCTGCTTCTTTTGCCAATCACCTTAAATCACTTCAACAATTTGTGCACCGAGACCCCCAGGTTTCGCCGTTCCAGCTCCCCCCTTTTAAAATTGTACCCTTCAGTTTATGTTGACCCTCCTCACTCTTACCAACAAAATATATCACTTCACACTTCTGTGTTAAATTGTATCTGCCATGTGTGTCCATTCCACCAACATGTCTATGTCCCCTTGAAGTCTATTCTCCTCACAGTTCAAAGTACTTCCAATTTTGGGTTATCTTCAAATTTTGAAATTGTGCCCTAGACACACAAGGCTAGGTAATTCATTTGTATCATGAAAAGCAATGATCCTAGTACCAACCCCTGGACAATCCCATGGTATATCTTCCTCCAATCTGGAATTACTGTCACTTAGTTAACTTTGCATCCATGCTAACATTTTCCTTGTATTCATGAGCTTCAATGTTGCTGACAGGCCTTATCAAAGGCCTTTTGGAAGTCCATATACACATCAACTACATTACCCCATCGACCCTTTCTGTTACCTCATAAGAAAAAACAACCTTTTTAAAAAACTTTTTCATGGGATGTGGACATCGCTGGCAAGGCTGCTCATCCCTATCTGGCCTTGAGAAGGTGGTGGTGAGCTGCCTTCTTGAAATGCTGCAGTACCTGTGGTGTTAGGTAGGGAGTTCCAGGTCTTGACCCAGTGACAGTGAAAGAACAGCGATATTGTTCCAAGTCAGGATGGTGTGTGGCTTGTGGACAGGCTTTGGAGAGTCAGGAGGTGAGTTACCCACTGTAGAATTCCCAGCCTCTGATCTGCTCTTGTAGCCACAGTATGGCTGCTTCAGTTAATTTTCTGGTCAATGGTAACCTCCAGGATGTGTATTTACTATTCATGATGGGTTTACATGGCAGTAGCTGCAATCCATGTGGTGTAGGTACATCCACAGTGCTGTTAGGAAGGGAGTTCCAGGAATTTGACCCAACAACAGTGAAGGAACGGCGATAAAGTTTCAATTCATTGTAGTATGTGGCTTGGAGCAGAATTTCCAGGTGGTGGTGTTCCCATGCATCTGCTGCCCTTGTCTTTCCAGATGGTAGAGGTCAGGCATTTGGGAGGTGCCGTTGAAGGAGCCTTGGTGAGTTGCTGTGGTGCATCTTGTAGACAGTACACACTGCTGCTACTGTGTGTTGGTGGTGAAGGGAGTAAATGCCTAAGGTAGTGGATGGGGTGCTAATCAAGTGGGCTGCTTTGTCCTGGATGGTATCGAGCTTCTTGAGTGTTGCTGGAGCTGCACACATCCAGGCAAGTGTGAAGTATTTCCATCACACTCCTGACTTGTGCCTTGGAGATGGTAGACAGGCTTTGGAGAGTCAGGAGGTGAGTTAATCATGGCAAAATTAAGTTGGGTACACTGGGTAGTGGCCCAAGAATCCCCCAAACACAAGAATTTGGGATGCAGAAATCCTAGGATAAAACTCCACTGGATCCTGGTACCACACCAAATGCCTGACCCCAGTGGTCATTCCACCCAAGTTCACCCTGCCATATGCCAAGAACTTTGTAGCCTGTATATTTTGTGACTGGACTTAAAGGGACCGCTGGCAAGACAGATCTAACAAAACAAAAACTGGTCTGTATCACAGTGGCTTCTAATGCCATTAGAGTGTATCAGATAAAATTAAACTCCATTTTTGTAACTTCAATTCACAAAACATTTAGTGTGCTGATTACATAGGGAATGAAATTCCTACCTTATCTCATGTTAGTAATGAAATAGGCTCGAGTAATCATTGATGGATTTCACATAGTAATTACCATTCACCCATGTTTAATACTGCTCCAAATATTCCTACTCTTTCAAAAAAGATTAATACACAATGAAAGCTGAACGAAAAAGTCAATTCCTGTTTGTTCATGTTATTCCGGGTGAACACTAGCAATCTTCCAATAGCTGTGCATTCAAATTAAAATGTGTTTTACTTCAGATCAGAGCCTATATTAAAGAGTTAAATGAACAGAAAGATTCTGAAGTATTACTGCAGTAGCAACTTAAGTGATTTCCAGCATCCACAGTACTTTGTTTTTATCTTAGTAATTCATGGGTTATTTTGAGTTGGTGTATTGGCCAGTGGCAGATATTGGCCCAACTGCAGGAAACATGGAGAAAAAAACAAATCCTTGCACTTATATAGGGCTTTTCATGACACTGGACATGTCATAGCGCTTTATAGCCAATGAAGTACCTTTGAAGTGTAGTCATGCCGTAATGTAGGAAACCCAGCGGTCAATGTGATAGGGAAAGCTCCCACAAACAGCAGTGCCAAAATGACCTGTTTCCATGATGTTGATCAAGGGATAAATATTGCCCAGGACACCAGGGAGAACTCCCTATCATGGGATCTTTGACATCCACATTCAGGCAAATAGGACCTTGGTTTAACCTAAGAGAGAGTACATTTCCAACTACTTCAGAATTGCACTGGAGTGTCATCCTTGATTTTTGTGGTCAAGCCCTGGAGTGGGACCTGGACCCAGAATCTTTTTTTAAGAGGTGAGTGTGCTACCAACTGAACCACAGCTGATACCTAAAGTCAATAAGCATTTAAAGAAGATAGGCTACCCATATGTGCAGCGAAGCTGAATGGACCAGCCTGCCCTGTTGAGCATGGTGCAAGAATAAGTGCAGCAGGAAGCTTGAGAGGCTGCAAATTTGATTGACCACTTGGTTCATTAACAGCTGTAGGGACAATCCAGTGGCAGTGGCTATTGTGCCAACCACGACTCAATGATAGCACTCTTGCCTCCGAGTCAGAAGGTTGTGGGTTCAAGTCCCACTCCAGAATCTTGAGTTTCAGGCGAGATTACATGCTCAAGTACAGTACTGAGGGACTGCTGCACTGTCAGGGGTGCTGTTTTTCAGATGAGACATTAAACTGGGGCCCAGTCTGCCCACTAAGATGGGCATGAAAGATCCCATGTCACCATTCAAGGTATTGCAGGGGAGGTCTGCCCAGCATCCTGGCCAATAATTATCCCTCAAACAGCATCAGTAAAATAAATTATCTGGTCATTTATCATTTGCTGTTAGGTCAGTTTGTGCACAAATTGGCTGCTGTGTTTCCTACGTCACAACACTAACTATACTATAGACATACTTCATCAGCTGTAAAGCCCCTTTGGACTTCCTGTGGAAAGAAGAGGTGTAATATAAATGTATGTCTTTTTTTTAAAAAAAAAGGTCACTACTGCCCGTCTCTTGCTGACTTTAATTCCACAAGGGACATCTCAAGTGTTTGAACTTTCTCCGTTCACCTTTTGTAGAGTTGAGTCATGCTCTAGGCCAAGATTGTGGGTTGTAAGGTGAATGAAATTTGTTAAATGTTGCAGTGCTCAAGGTGGATGTATTCCATGGGTTTTTACTTTGTGGAGAGGGTGGATTCGCCACAGGTTATGCAAGTGACAGGAATGGTGTGGGGGCACAATTTACTCTGATCAGAATTTGGCACCTCCCATCGAGCCCTGGCTTCCGTGTGGGGGAAACTAATGAATCTAGACAGAGCAAGGTTGAAGTATGATTTGACAGTGCTGGAAACTTGGACAGCTGGGGTGTTGCGAGCTCTAGTACAGGTGCATCACGCATTTAACTTGCTTCTCAAAGGGAGTTTTGATTACAATTTCTCGAATGATTGCGCCTGTGTCGAGGAAAAATTCATGACTTATAACCTTGCAGCTGGAGCTACTGCTGGAGGAGGTCTTTTTTTATTCTCTCATGGGACGTGGTTGTCACTGGAAAGGCCAGCATCCATCCCTAATTTCCCTTGAACTCAGTGGCTAGCTGGGATTTCAGAGGGAAGTTAAGACCCAACCACATTGCTGTAGGTCTGGAGTCACATATAGGCCAGACCAGGTAAGGATAGCAGATTTCCTTCTCTGAAGTACATTAGCGAATCAGATAGGTTTTACAATAATCAATTATATATTTTTGGTCACCATTACTGAGACTAGCTTTTAATTCCAGATTTTATTAATTGAACTTAAGTTCCACCAGCTGCCATGGTGAGATTTGTTCCTCAAGCATTAACATGGGCCTGTGGAGTACAGGTCCAGTGACATTAGCACTATGCCAACCTTTTCCCTTTGGTGCAAAGGATGGAGTGTCCCCTGTTTGGAGTTCCAGGCTATCCTCCCACAAGAGTGCCTGGAGCCTCTGACAGCCACCATGAATGCCATGGAATTGTAGACAGAAACAGGCAGAGAACACGATTTTGTTGCTCAAAAAAATTTGCGTCGAGATTCTTCTCCCTATTAAGCAGATGGTAAACGTACAAAGTATAGGTTGCCCTGAACCAATTACATGTTGAATTTTGAAGCAGATCAGTCAGGTCTTCTTACACCTTCTTTCATTGTTCAACATGTAGGCCCACAAGAAAGCTCATGGACAGTATCCAGGCTTGGGTTGATAAGTGACAAGTAACATTCATGCCACACAAGTGTCAAACAATGACCATCTTCAATAAGAGAGAATTTAATCATCTCCCTTTGACATTCAATGACATTACCATCATTTCTGGTCACTGGGGTGGTTATCACTGACCAGAAACTTAACTGGACCACCATATAAATACGGTGGCTATGAGAGCAGGTCAGAGTCTGGGAATTCTGTGGTGACTCACCTCCTGACTCCTCTAGAGCTGTCCATTAACAAGGCACAAGTTAGGAGTGTGATGGGATACTCTGCACTTGCCTGGATGAGTGCAGCTCCAACAATACTCAAGACGCTTGATACCATCAAAGCAGCCTGCTCGACTGACACTCCATCCACCAGCTTAAACATTCACTCCCTCATCACCGACACATAGTAGAGCAGTGTGTACCATTTACATGATGCACTGCAGCAACTCACCAAGGCTCCTTCGACAGCAGCTTCCAAACCCATGACCTCGACAACCTAGCAGAACAAGGGCAGCAAATGAATGGGAATACCACCATCTGCAAGTTCCCCTCCAAGCCAAACACCATCCTGACTTAGAACTATATAGCCATTCCTTCACTGTCGCTGGGTCAAAATCTTGGAACTCCCTCCTAACAGCACTGTGAATGTACCTACACCCTGTGGACTGCAGCAGTTCAAGGAAGTGGCTCCAGCAACTTCTGAAGGGGAATAATGGATTGGGGAACAAATGCTGGCTTACCCAGCGACATTCACATCACAAAAACAAAAGAAAGAAAAAGAATAAACAGATTTTTAATCAGTAAGGGAATCAAGGGTTTTGGGGACAAGGCAGGAAAGTGAAATTGAGGATTATCAGATCAGCCATGATCTCATTGAATGGTGGAGCAGACTTGATGGGGCGAATGGCCTACTTCTGCTCCTACATCTTATGGTCTAACCAATTGTTGCTTTCAGGGCTTCAGCTGAAGCCAGCTCTTCGAGGCACCTATTAAAAGTACTAGTTTTGGCACCTCATTCCTAGTGATTAGCGTGCACCAAATGAATCATACAATATGCACGAAAGGGTATTGCCGCACCAAGAAGCCGCTGGTTGAACGTCCGCCTCACTTCAATCCGTTAGTTTTGAAGTGCATGGATTCAGAGATCCCAGGGTTTCTATACAAGGTTACCATCTAAATACAATTGTCTTTGGAGTCATTTGGTACCATACACAACACCCTACAAGATCTGGCATCTGTAGGGGATTTTATTACCCATATCTATGCAGTCATGCACAGTCCCTTATTGGAGCTGTGGTCCATCATGGGGGAGGCTGTGGACATTCTGCAGTGAAGCCCTGAGAGACTCTGTATGTCTTCATGGAGCTCACACTGCTACAACAGAGACCTTGTGCTCCACACACAGTTGGCTTCCTTGATGACTTTCAATTTCCTAAGGAGGTTCCAGGAGCAATGTTCCATGTTAGCCAGAGGTCTCCCATGGGCATCAGTTGATGGAGTACCCAGCAATGGGGCAGGGTTCAAGTATGCACTGTTGAGGCTGCTGTCTCTCAGGGATATGTTACATCCAGCCCTGGCTTCCAGTGACACAAACAGTACTGAATGCATCAGTACTAGGACGATCCTTTGCTAGGATCGCTTGGAGCCAAGGGGTATCACAGGCGGCTCTTGTGGAGAGTGGCATGATGACAAGACGTGGTGAGGGCGTGCCCAGGTGAGTGCCAACCAGCTGCTCCTTTGTACACAATGAATGCCACTGCCTTCTGGAATGTCTGCTATATTTTGTGCAGCTCATTAGTTGGCTTTTGTAACCGCTTCCTGTGCTATTGCTTCAACCATCTGTGGCCAACATTGCACCATGCCTATTGATGTGTCTGAAAATAGAACAACAACTTGTATTTATATAGCATTTTAATGCAGTGAAACATCCCAAGGCACTTCATAGCAGTGTAATCAGACAGAAACATGGGCATCCTAGTATCTCATTTTGATTGAAATGAAGAAATGAAAATTAAGAAAGTACAACCACTGGAAAAGGTGGAGTAAGAACCTGATGTTGGCAACAATAGAAGGTGAAACATCAGGAAAGAACAGGCCAGGTTGGAAAAGGACTGGATGGGTGGATAACATCACAATCTAGATAGAGGACGAATGACAGTGGTGTGTAGAATTGCAGTGAATAGAGAGATGCTTACTCTTCTCATGGCCCAGGGCTAGCTATGGATGATAAATCAGACAATAAAACATCAAAACTGGGCCACAAAAGGTCACATTAGGACAGGCAACCATTGATTGGTCAAAGTGGTCAGTTGTAAGAGTGTCTTAAAGAAGGAGAGGTGGAGAGGCAAAGAAGTTATGGAGGAATTCCAGAGCTTAGGGCTCTGAAGAAATCACAGCCAATGGTGGGTGAAGGAAGTCAGGGATGTGCAACAGGCCAGAATTGGAGGAACTCAGGGATCTTGTAGGGTCACAGGGCTGGAGAAGATAGGAAGGGTCAAGGCTGTGGTGGATTTATGTCTATGACACCCACCCTTCGTGGCTACCTGTATTCACTTGAAGCCAAAACCTCTGTAGCAACATTGGGAAGATTCGAGAGAGATTTTCCTGGTTTAAACCATGACCCACAATTCTGAGGTCCTTCTGAAGTGTCACCGTTGGTCAGTGGTCATCACTTGTGGAAATTCCTCCATTATGTTGCTCTGTAAATTCCTTCCTCAAGTACCTGCTTGTTCCAACCAATTGTACAATACAATTTCCTAAACCTAATAACTTTATTTTCAACACTCTATTTGCAAGATTCATAATATATATTCGTTCTGTATATGCTATCTTGCAGAAATATATACATGCATTACCTCTCTGTTGTCCTTTAAATCATTCAACCCTTTTCACCCCATTTCTATCAGGATCCTTCTAGTCGTGAACAG
The DNA here is from genome assembly GCF_017639515.1 of Carcharodon carcharias. Lineage (NCBI taxonomy): Eukaryota > Metazoa > Chordata > Chondrichthyes > Lamniformes > Lamnidae > Carcharodon > Carcharodon carcharias. The sequence goes on along the minus strand of NC_054483.1, from coordinate 52,651,204 downwards.
TGTGTGCCTCAATGATTTAGTTACCCTCTTCATTTGGCAGCCACCCTCTCCCATTAAAATTATCCTGGTGACACTCTATACTAATGCTGGCCAGGAATAACTGCACCTCATCACCTGAACAAGATGTTCTATGTTGTTATTGAGTCATTCTCAGGCACAACTGCATACTCCATGAGATTAACAAGCTTTCTGACAATTAACATTGGCTAAGTGGTTCACTACTAAAAGCACATTCTCAAAACATATATCCCTGCAATTTTATTGGCAGTTCATAAGCCTCAACAAAAAAATTAGCCTATTTTAGGGGGTAGTAGGGGAGGACAGGTCTTGTGGTGCAGTGGTAGCATCCCTATTTCTGGGTTAGAAGCTGTGGGTTCAAATCCCACTTCAGGACTTGATGGCCATGGAAGGTGCGTTCGTAATGTGGCCAAACAGGCTGATTATCAGCCTGTAAATCCTTACCATTCGCCTGATGGCAGGCAGTAAGAGTTCCCTGGTCAGCCAAACTGTAGATGGCAACGGCAAACCACTGCAGTACTTTGCCAAGCATAATCATGGACCAATCCAATGTAAGTCCATGGTCACTAATGCTCTCTTAGGGCATGGTACAGGAGGAGGATTAGGGGAAGTTGAATTAAAAATTGGAATTTGGAATATTCTAAGTGCCCTACCCGACTCTTCCAAAACACCCATGAGGTTCCTTACTGTGATTTTGGAACTAATGGCCCTTTCTAGCACCAGTTCATTCAGTCCTTCCTTCATCTACCAGGGTTTTCTCTTCCACCACTCCTGTTGGTGACCTGTTGGGCAGTTCCAACACCTTTAAAAAAAAAAGTTTGCTTGACTTTCTAATTTTCCTTTGACACTCTTAAACTGCATTCCCTCGTTCTTGAATCCTGTGTCTGACATGACTTACTGGGATCCAAGATCCCCAGATCCCAAAGATCCTGAGAGCCACTATCACCCAATGAATGCCCATCCTCCTTCTGTCTAGTTAGTGAGATCCTATGGAGGACAATCTTTCCTCATAACCCAGCCGTCTCTTTATCAGCATCTGAAGTCCCTCCAATGATACCAGTTGCAGATTTCAGAGTAGAAATTGGAAATCATTGTGCCTGTTTTACAGGCATTAAATGGGCACAATAAAGGCAAATGTCAGGGTCCTGCATACGAAAGGTGCCTGAAAGACATGTGACCCTAAATTGGGTTAGACAATTACTCAGATATCCCTGCCCACCAGTTAAAAATGGTGCCCATTTTAGGCCCCCTTGCAGATAAAGAATTGTAATGATTCAAGCAATCATTGGGCCAATTCTACCCCGAGGTTCTTCAGCTGCTCCTGCCCCATTACTGCTTCCCTTCCCAGGACCTCAGGGCTGATAATCACACAATTTTCATCTTAAAATTAGCCAGTGTAGGCAAATCAGGCTTCAAGCCCAACTAATGCAAGATAGGCCTAAGGCCCAAATTCAGACTTGCCTCAGGCCTCCCAAGCAGTGACATGCTGCTGCTGGTGTGCCATTACCAGACATAACCACATTTTCTCCCAGTGATGACCTTTAGCTCCTATCTTGTCAGAGCAAAAGGAATAGCCCAGTTCAGGACCCTCAGAGTTAAGCAATTCTGAACAATGAGAAACAGTCAAATTAAGAAAACTGGGAATTGTGCCATGTGATTTCAGCTTGTGCCTGTGTGAATTACTTCCACCTGCATGTTGTTTAAATTCACTCTTTCAAAAGCACCACCCTAGAAGCCTTCCAATGAGCAAAGCAAACACTGGTAGTTTCGCCAAAGGGCTGCTGGGAGCATTTCAAAGAAATTTCTGTAAATACAGTCTTTTCTGTTCATATCCTTACACAAAAAAAACATGGAGTTAATGTTTAACTAATGATCCACTTATATGTAAAGGTTTGTTAACTGGAGTTGCAGCTTCCCCACAATTAAAGCTCTCCCCTCACCACCACCAAGCGGTCTGGCCAGTTTGCACTCAGTAAGACCCCAGCCCTCCACACATTCAGGATAAGGATTTACATAGTTTCAGGCACAGCAAGCAGGACCTGGGCAGCCAGAATGGAAGTGGTGTCAGTGCGTTAGTAATGGTTTCAAACACGGAAGCATTACATTGTTAAGTCGCCACAGTAATAAAGAACAAATACCTTCATCAGCATCTGACAAATACTCAACTTCACTGACAATTTCAGGAACGCTGGCTTTATGAACTGTATGGTTTGAATAAAGATTGCCAAATATTACAAGATATTACCAAAATCATTTCAACCCTGTTTTATTAAATGTAAGACTAGAGTGTGGAAATCGCAGTGTGCAGCGTTTTCAAAGTCAGGCTTCAAGCCCAACTAATGTAAGATAGGCCAGATTTAACATAGGGTAAATGATGCTTTACCAAACTCAGGCAGCTCCATTGAAGAGTTATTAGAAACATAAGATTTTGAAGGAATATCTTAAGCATCAAAGCCACCAACATAGTGGAAACTGTTTGGCAGAGAGACATGCACAGGGAAAGGGCTCACTCCAGAAAAGAGGATCAGGGAGTAATATTCACAAAGCAACAGAGAAAGAGGAGCAGAGAAAGAGGGACAAGGACTTGCAGCAAAAGAGGGAGAGGGATAAGGATGCAGGGAAAGAAACAGGGACAAAGAAAAAGAGAGGGGTAAGGGCACAGCAGAGGAGGCAGGGACACGGAGAAAGTGAGGGATGCAGACACAGAGAAAGCGAGGGACAAGGACGCAGGGAAGGACAGAAAAACAGGGATATAAAGAGAGAGCCAGGGATGCAGAAAGAGGAGGAGAAACAGGGATGGTCATTGATAGAGAGAGAGAGAGAGAGAGAGAGAGAGATAGAGGGTTAAGGAGAATGGTTACAAGGAGGTGGTGAAGACAATTAATTGAAATGGGGGAACAGAAGCATGTGGAGGATCAGGAAGAGAGGTGACATCACAGAGATCTGCTGAGAAGGATGAACTATAGAAAGTTTTCCTCACCCACTTACTCGCCCTCCCCTGAAGTCACTGCTTCCTATAGCATACAGTTTCTGACTTCTTAATTGCTGAATGTGGCCATTTTGATGGGTGAGCTTGGTCAGCAAACCTCAGCATGCTATTTGAATATTGAACATATCACACCCAGAGTTCATATATTATTGCTCAACATCCATAGGCATGCACTTGCCAGAAGTGCTCATTGAACAGTCACCAAGAATGGGACTGATGGCTAATTTTCCATCCCCCAAGCAACAGGCGCTGAGGCCTTATTGTACTAGTACTAGATCCATGACTAGAGAGCCAGTCAGCACTAGCCAGGGAACAGGCCTGGCTCCCCCTGATTGGACACAGAATAGAGCCTTTGGTGAACAGACTTCAACCTTGATGGTCATTACTTGGAAATTCAAATGATAACACAGACTTAAAGAAACATGGTATTATGGTCTGTTCTTGAAAGGGAAACATAAGAGAACAAAGCCTTACCTAGAATAATATAGATTTCCTTCATTTATAACAAGTCTTTCCGATGTTGTGCAGAGTAAGTTAATGGCTACATGATGCCAATTGGGAAAATGAAAACTAGAAATTGGGGTACAGGACCCCAAGGTACCCCCCCAGGTACCACTGCACCCCCTCCCCTTTGCAGGCCAGCAGGGATAGTTTAAGAAGGAACATTTTAATGTTATTTCCTTTACCTTCATCATCCGAAACATCCAGAACCTCATTCATAGTTTCAGGAACGTTTAGTTTATGCTTTTCTGTCACGGACTGTGGAAAAAGGGAATTCTTTAGAGACAATCAGAAGTCACTTCAGAGTTGTTATTTACTATTCAACTGCACCATTTAAGATAGTACCGAAATAAACAAAATACACAGCTGATATTATTATGGTACAGACGTAGAGATAGGCTACACTGAAACTGAATTTACCATTGTGGTTGTCAAGGTTTCCTCAGTAACCACCTTTAACGTATCAACCACCGAGATATAACCGAGCCGCTTAGCAATGGCCAACGCAGTATTCCCGTTCTGAAAACAAGAACAGATCATTACCTCACAACAGTGAAAATTAAACTGTCTATGAGAGGGCAATGGAAACAATTCTGCTCTTCACCCCGAGGAGTCACACTTCGGAAAAAGAAAAACACCTCTTTAAAAGTCAACTGATAAATTTACAAAATAGCCCAAATCTAAATCTTGAATAGATAACTCTCCCTACTCACTAACTCAGGATGGTTTCTCTGTAAAAAAGTACACTGAGAAATATTTAACTCTTTTCTTCTACATATCCTATTCTTCCTTAGTTGTGCATGGATATAGCAAGCATCTGAGAGAGAATTTAAGTTAGACAGAATGAGAAAGTGAAAGAGAGGGAACTTGAGAGTGTGACAGCGTATAATAGAGTGCGTGTGTGAATGTGTGAGAGAGTTGAAAGAAAGAATGCAATTGTGTGGTGGTGTGAGATAGTGCCCAAGAGTGCATGTGAGATTCAGTATATGAGGGAGCAAGTGTGGCAACACAAGTGAGACAAAAACAGAAAATGCTGGAAAACACAGCAGGTCTAACAGCATCTGTGGAGAAAAACAGCAGAGTTAAAGTTTCAAGTCCTTTTGACCCTTCTTCAGAGCAGTCATATGGACTCGAAACGTTAACTTTATTGTTTTTCTCCAGAGATGCTGTCAGGCCTGCTGAGTTTTTCCAGATTTTCTGTTTTTATTTCAGGTTTCCAGCATCCACAGTATTTTGCTTTTAACACAAGTGAGAGTACGTGTGAGAGGTGGAGCTTGTAAGTAAGTGTACAAGAGAGCACGAGGGAGAGCCTGCATGTGAGATAGTATGAGAGACTGTGCACAAGTGGGAGAATGCACTTGTGAGACAGCGTGCACAAGAGACTGAGTACCTGCCTTGCTGACAGATCTTTCAGAAAAAAAGTATAGGGATTGTCCTATCACTGTTTTTTTTCTCTCCAGCTCACTTTCTTCAACATATATTTAAATATCAGCACACCGGCTAACATACAAATATCCACATTCCTACCGTAATCCTTCCAGGAGACAGAGTGCAGACGAAAGTGATGATAGGAGGGGGAGATGTATATATTTAATGAAAAAAAAATCAGGGTGTATTGTCACTGAGCAACAGTGATAGGTTGGTGAGTGTCACTGTTGTTTTTTTGTTTCTGTAAATTAGGGTGCCCAGAGTGGGTAGGAAGGATCTATTTCCACTAGTGAGGGGCCAACAACCAGGGGGCTTAGATTTAAAGTAATTGATAGAATGACTAATTAGAGGGGTGGTGAGGAGTATTTTTTTTTCCCACTCAGTTGGTAGTAGTCTGGGACTGCCTGAGAGGGTGATAGAGACAGAAACACTCTTCGCTTTTAAAAAATACACTTGGATATGCACTTGAGGGGCCATAAGCTAGAAGGTAATAAACCAAGAGCTAGAAAGGGGGATGAGGCTGGGGATGGCTCCTTTACAGCCAGTACAGACATGATGGGCCAAATGGCCTCCTTCTGTGTCATATATATTTATTTGTTTCCATATGTTTGCTAGTTACAAAACACATGCTCCTTTTCCATTCTTTATACTAGTGCACACTATAGCTGAAGAGTTTGCATGTACCCAGGCACAAATTTTAAAGAAAATTAGCCTTTTATTTTTAAAATAGCACAAAGGATAAATTAAGGGAGGCTGTATTTTCAGGGCGGAGCACGGGGTGGTGAGTTGGGTGTGTAGTGGAATGAGACTGTCTCTGCTCCTGCTTCCATTTAGTGAAGCTTCACATGAGGAGGACATCATAACTGAATGTATTGTTTTGAGAGTGAGTTTTGGGGTATCTCTATTTAAGAACGCCATTTGATCTAAATACTGTCACACTTAGGAAATCCTAATAAGATAATGGCTCCAATGCTGATGTCCTACATGCTAACACATTCACACAGTGCCCACATTACATTTACCAAGCTGCGGGGAGCAATATCATCAATGATACATGAAGCATCTGATGCACAGCTGTGAATGGTTCACAGACTGACCATACAGTGAGCATATCAAGCACAAGAGTCAGTGTTTAGGCATCATCTGTCAATATAGACAATACTTCAGTGAGACAGGGTCTGTATGCCAGTCAGATATAGGAGGTGTATCATCAAATCTTTCTTTGCTTTTTGATAGTCAACAGTTGGGGAGTGAACTGTTAAGACGCATTACAACTGCCACCTACTCAAAGTTGTTTGACGATGTACCTTCTAGGCCGTAATTTATCAGGAGTTTGGAAAGGAACCCATTTACCGATACAGGAAAAGAGTTTCCCCCAACAGCAGTTGCTATTTACCACAGTGACTTCATCCGGGGAGGCACCATGCTGGAGGAGGATGTTTATGATGTGCGTGTGTCCTTGCTGAGCTGCCTGGTGGAGAGGCGTGTATCCATTCTACAGCAAGGGAGGAAAAGAAGAAAAGTATGTGCATTAGGAAGGTTGGAAAGGTTGAGAGTGAAATTAGATGTAAATGGTGTCAGCTAAAGGGAACCAACCTTTGTCTTGGCATTCACTTTAGAGTTGTGCTGCAGCAGAAAGTTGACCATCTTCACATTTCCATAGTGACATGCTACATGTAGTGGAATGTAACCCATCTGTAATCAAAAAGCAGGCAGACTTCATTTACCTTCCCTCTGGGGGATCCTACAGACAGAAATATGGCAGACAGTGCATCGCTTTTATGCTATTGAGCCCTATTTTGATTCAAACAGTTGAATATTTCTGCAAAACCTCTGACACGCGAAGATGTCTGTACGCTTGAAACCATAGCATTACCTCAGGGCTGACAAAGTAACAGAAGTACAACATGCAGGAGAATATCGGCCCTCTATGCCTGAGTCCGCCATAACTGAGGTAAACAAATGAAGCTCCCCTCTCTGCCCAGCTGCAGTTGGAAGCAATCTCCAATCTCCAGCACTGAGGGAGGGCTGCACTGTCAAAGGCCTTGTCTGCACTTTCAGGTGGACTATGCTACATTATGACAGTGACCACACTTCAAAAAGTACTTCAATGGCCGTAAAATACATCAGGGTGTCCTGTGGTCATGAAAGGTGCGAGATAAATGCAATTTATTCTTTTCTTTAAATCCCAAAAAAGTACAGTAATTCTTCACATAACACTGTAGTTGCGTTTCTACAACTCAAAGTTAAACAAATGAATCAGATTTTCTCATTACAGCCAATGTAAAAGCTGTAGTTAGGTTCTATTGGACCTTTCTTATTAGAGAAAAACATTATGACATTACATCCTGAAAGCTGAAATACTTTACATTACTAAATTCATAAATGAAATAACTTTTAAAATAAAACAAATTTAAAAATACAACAAATATGCTAACTCTTTCTACTTATCTCTCGATCCTGGACTCTCTCCCACTTCTATCTCCTGCTCCCCTCCTCTCCTCTCTCCTGCTCAGTCCCACTTGCAACCCCTCCTGCTGGCTGATGTATGGGAAGGTCTGGGAGGGAAATGGCAAGTGGGAGGGTTGGGAAGGAAAGTGGTGGACTGGAGAGTCAGGGAGTGGGAGGGAGAGAGTCGGGAGTGGGAGTAGCTGCTCCAAAATGGTGCCGATTGGGTCACGTGAGGCAATATTGGCCCTGGCACGAAGTGACAGAAGAGCAGAAATCCTGATGCTAAGTGTGCATACCAGCCCTGTTATATCGGTGACACTAAAGCTTAATGACACTGAACGGGGAAAATTTAAACAGGGATTTACTGTATAAGAAAAACAACTGGAGAGATCTCTCTGGTATCTTGGGCAATATTTATCCCTCAATCAAAATCACTAAAACAAATTAACTAGTCATTTAAGTCTGTGGGGACTTATTCCATCCAAATTAGCTGCTGCATTTCCTACATCACAATGATGACTACACTTCAAAAGAATTTAATTGGTTGCAAAGCACTTTGGAACATCCTGAGGTCATGAAAGGCACCGTATAAATTTCCTTCTTTCTTCAGAATGTACTAACCTTTTCCACTTTGAAATCTTGTAATTCTTGGACCAATAGAAACAAGGTGATAAGGAACCAGGTCAGAAATGCAAAGGTTTGTTACATTTCCACAGGACGCTCAGAATACCCTCCATATCAGCTTCAAACTTAATAGAAAAACAATTAATAAGCATTTACAAGTCCGTACCTTGGTCTGTGGGTCAATAGCAGCTCCCTGATTAACCAGCACTTCTGCTACATTCACTCGATCCTCTTGAGCAGCCAAATGAAGAGGTGTTAAACCACTCTGTGAATCCAAGTTAGAGTCTGTCAATGGTGCAGCCATCAGACCTTCAAACACAATTACTGGTTACTATCACCACAACTTGTTACAATGGCAGCGGTTGCAAACAGTAAGCTATAACGAAGATGTGGGCAATATTGGCTGTGTTCCAATCTAATTGTGACTCTGTGCCAATGAATATTTAATGATGGGCTAGGATATCTGTTTTCAACTGTAACAGAATCACAAGGTTCAGACACAGATTGAAGACTCCAATCCCAGGGGACGACCTCAATAGCCCATGGAAAAGAAAAATGGGGACTTGGGGGGGGTTGGGGGGGGAGGTAAAATGAGCTGCTGCTTCACCAAAAAACAATTCTCCCCTTTATCTATGGTGAAGATCATGCCGTTATGAGGGTTTTCCTTGTGAGTGAAGGTTGGACCAACAAGACTCTTTATAAATCGAACGATTATAAAGTCAGCCATCTTAGAGATGTGACAGTGCTGACTCTGTGCTGCGTGGGTGATTTTTGCAGCTGTACATGCATTGACTCCTGTTGCACACAGGGCATCAAGATCCAATGCGGTCATTGGGCGGAGCAGTGGGGGAAGAGAACTGGATCAGGGTTCTGAGGGCAGGGTGTGATTACAGTGTGGCCAGTTTACACAGGCAGTTCCCATTATAAATGTGGGCACAGGGATTGATAATGGAAAGAGCTGACAGGACGTCAGCACATACACACAGGTGAAACTCAACATCAGTGGGAAAGCAAAGTTGGCAGGAAGGAAAAGTAGGCGGGGTGTCTAATGGGCAGACAATCTGTTTTGTACCCCGATGCTGATTTTGGATTTCACTCTCAAAATGTTTTAGCTTATTCTCGATCCATCTTCTAGTTCCCCACCCCTCTGCTTCTGATCTCCCCAAACTAGTAATATCTCTTGGCTGAAGTGAGGGCAGGAGGTTGCCTCTGGTCTCCAAAATTGCTGCTCTATGTCTATGCACAAGGGTTATTTTCCTGTGGGGAAATAGCTGCTCTTTCTCCAAAATTTTAGGCCATAATATGCCTCATGGGGTGCAACTTAATGGAGGGGTGGTTATCTGTATCCCACTAATCCATGGCAATATGTATTGATGCTCAGATACATTTCCAGCCCAGGTTATGCCAGTCCCTCTATTAAACATTGAGACTTGTCCCCAAAGTGATGCCAAACCCATCACCAATGATTAATACTATAACGCCATCAAGGGGTAGCTACACCAATTCTTCACTAGGGCAGAGAGATCGCATCATATTGAAGCTAAAGGGTTTTAGAGATAGCACATGGTCAATGTGATCTCTTAAAAGCAGGGGCTGGGGGGGTCAGAGAGGAAGTTTCCTGAGTATCCTTTTTCTTTATTGACCCTGGGATTCCCCACCATTTTTTTACCTCTCCCGGGACATGATGTGCAAAGGCGGGGCTGCTGTGTGTGTGTGTGTGTGTGTGTGTGGGGCTGCACCTCCTTCAGGAGGTCTCAGGGCAGGGTGCTCCCAGCGATGGCGAGGGTGGGGCAGGCTTGACGGATCAGCTGGACTTTTCCCACCTGTTATTTTTGTACGTTTGCCATGCATTCAATGGATACAGGCTTGTAGAGCAGTAGAAATGGGTTGTTATGCAGAAGAAAATCAGTCAAAAATGCAGGAACGAAAGAGCAGAAGCGGAGTGATTAGGGACAAAGCTCGCTGACCACCAACCTTGTTGCCCAGGTTTACATCTGCGTTCCGAGTCAGCAGCAGGGACACCATGTCGACATGCCCCTCCTGTGCGGCAAGATGCACTGGTGTAATGCCTTGTTTGGTCACCGTGTTGGTGTCAGCACCATACTCCAGTAGGGTCGTTGCTATGTCCATCTGATTCTTCTTGGCAGCTATGTGCAGGGGAGTGTAGCCGTTCTACAAAAGAGTGAAAGAAAAGAAAAGAAACCATGCTAACCATTCAAATAGCTGAATGTAACATTCGCCCTTCTGTGTTAAAATTGGGTTTCAGCTTTTAACATACGCACAGACTCTCGCTGTTAAAATGCACCAAGCACACTAATCCCTCTTATTTTCTAATACCTCTAGAAAGCATTTCTTTAATTCACACTTTAGCACAACTTGTTGCCAGAAGCTGTGTTTAAGCCCCGTCTTCCCCTCTTGGGGACAGGTGTTATATAGGGTTACCCACTTGCCGGTATTGCCTTGCAGTCATCAAGAATTCCAGAATAACCTTCAGGAGGCTTTGGGAGAGAGATCACTTTGGGCAATTAAAAAAAAACAGCTTTTTGAAAAATAGCTCATTTGTACACTTTTGTTTACTAGCCATAAAAATATCAGACATGGAAAAATGCTGTTTGATTAAGTCAACAATTATCCAACTGGATAATGAAGAGTCTGCTTCCTGTCCAATTGTAATAGGAAGGCGGTGCCCCGTGACTATGGATACGTCAGGCAGCCAATGGTGGGAATGGGGGGATGGGGCAGTTAAGGCTAGGCAGTCATGTGATGACACCTCCCGCGATCTGTCCAATCAGAGTTGGTGACACTAGTACAACATGAGTAGCAATCACAACCGATCAGAATCTCCACTTCAGTCAGCCAGGCTTCAATTAACCGCACTGATGGAACCATTTTAAAGAACCCTGAATCCAAAATGGGTCAGTAGCTCAAACTGAGCATATGGTTTGTTTTCTATATAAATGTTTTTTTTTAAAACTGGATGAAAATGCTGTTTGTGTGTTTGGGATGGTTAGTGAAGGAGACAGCAAATAATTTGAAACTTTTATTATTACTAGTCAGAGCATAAAAACATTCCAAAAGAATATGTCTATGAGTTCACTAAGAATAATATTCAGAGGCAGTCCCCCTGTTAGACTAGTTGTGACTAGAAGGAATCTTCCCCCACAGTGCCGCTTTTATCTTGTGATATCTTTAAAAACACCATTCTTATTCAACAGCAACCAAAATGCTTTATAGCGAATATGTGTCACTCGCAGATATCCTGTGGCATTGCTCATGGGTGGTCTGGAACATGTTTGTGATGCTCAGCTACTTGTCTGATTTGTCCTTTAGGGCAAATTCTCATGTAATCTCTACCAGGATCTAAGGAACTAGATCTGATAGAAACTGATATTGATTGGAAGTCAGTAAATTTAGTGCAAAGTTGAGGCTTTTGCTTTTAAAAAGATAGTTTTCCACCTGTAATAAAAGGCAGCATAATATTTGGGGCATTATACTGTTTAATAGATGCAAGACTGAACATGCAGATTAAACATATCTTTATCATATATTACACATATCAAGATACAGACAAAAAGAGACATAGAAAGAGAAACATATAGAGGAGAGAAGGCAAGAGAGGGATGCAGAAACACAGACAGAGACGAAGAGACTGTGTGATAGAGAAATAGAAAAAAGATAGAGAGAGACATAGCACAGAGAGTTACGCAAGCAAGCTTGGTTGGAAGCCCATCAGGGAGTTGTTTATGTGGATTTATAAACAGTGATCAGACACACAGTCCAATTCATGCTAACGTGCTACAATTTCTTGTGCAGACGACACATCAAAGTAGAGATGGTTTTAGCCAGAAGGCCAAGAAGCAGCCAGTGAGACTTTTAAATACAATGAATTGTTTATAAACATATTCAGGGCGTTGTGCTAGTTACTGCATTTGACTTAGGAAGAGGGCTGCAGTGTCTCTGCTTAAAGCGTTCAGTTTTGTCCTACATTTAGTAAACTGTATTCTTGCTTTCAGTATTCTACATATTCATGCCATCAGATGATCTTATGAAAATCAAATATTTTAAAAATTAACACAAGAGTTTCTTTTTAGGAAGTAGGTAGCATTAGAAGGAGCTGGAGATCTTGTACACATGTAGAGTGCCAATCGATGTACAAAAAGTATTTGATTGTATTTTCTCACGATTTTGTGCAGTTTTTAGCTAATGGTTGCTGGTAGATTTGGCAATCAGAAGCCCTGGAGCTTTGGAAAATGAACAAATTACAGTGATGTGATGGACAAAAACCTAGCACTTCTGGGAAATCATCTGCAATAGTCAGAAAGCCATTTAGCATTGAGTCAAATTCCATTTTGTAAAATGCAGCCCTGCCAAGCCAAGCATTGGGAAGATTCCCAGACGAAGACCCTGGAACCCCCTTCAAATGTTGCCGTAACCACAATTTATTTCTGTGCCTTTGCAAACAGGCTAATGACCATGTGTCATCATCACTGAATCTCTTGATTAGGACCTTGCTTCTCCATGTGGGAGTTCATTGTTGGAAAACAGGAGGAGAATTGAGCATTGTCCTTGCTCTATGAATGCTAGTGAAGCAGCTGAGGATGAAGTCGAAAGAGAGTGTTGGTCACTCAACACGTTTTCAATCACTGTGGCGTAGTAATCAACACAGCAAAGAAGGTGCTGAATTAGTTATGAGATCAGTAGATTTTAAGTTTGAGGATGTCTTGTTTAAACTGTGTGTGGGTCAAGCCCTTGAGTGCTATATCCAGTTTTGGTCACAAAGGAGATGCCTTAGCTCTGAGCACAATTTGGAGTCGAGTCACGGAAATTAATCTTTAGAGTCAAGGGACTGATTTAGGAGAAAAGATTAGAAGGAATGAGCCCCTCATGACATATACTGGACAGAAAGGGAACCTGGAAGTTCACGGCAGGACAGAGGACACAATATTCAAACTGGCGAATGGCAAATTTAAAATGTGTCAGGAATATCCTCTTCTCACAGATACCAATCAACAGATGGAATGGTAGCCAGAGGCAATAGCAGGGCTGGAAGTCATTGAAGGCACAATTGGGTGCTGTGATAGAGAGGTATCAAATGGATAGATGGGATCAATGGCCTTCCTCATCTGTACGTAGTTGTGGCTCCCTTCTGATTCTATTCATTTCTGTTGTCTCAGGTTTCAAATTCAATGTTTAATGAAATTGAAAACAATACCAGTGACACTATGATTGCTTTTCCAAACAAAACGTTTTGAAGGAATGTATTATTTGATGACAATGTCCTGGACTTAACTTGTGTTCTTCATGAAACATGTGTCGCTTCCTCTTCCCAGTCTTACACTTGCATTATTTTCAGGGTGGTGTGACTGAACACAGAGTTACACAGTCTGCGTGCATTGCTTTGGGAGGGGGGAGTTGAAGGATGCAGGTCTGGGGGTCTTGAACGCTTGGCGGTGGGGAGAGTTTTAACATGGGGGACCGGGTGAGAAATTACATTCTGATTAAAATGGAAGCAGGTTGGGGAACTAGGTTTGGGTTTTACTGAGGTGAGACAGGGGTGGGTTGCTGCAGCTCCCAGGAGGCAGTTTCTTATTTTAAATTTGTTAATAGGGCAGAAAACCTTGGGTTTAACCTGCTTTCAGGTTGAAATATGTCTAGCTAGGTTTCTGAAACCTAAATCTGGCAGCTGCAGTATGTTGGGGATGCCTCAGGAAGCACCAGTACGGGGATTGAACCTGTACTGTTGGTGTCATTCTGCACCACACTCTACCCAATCTTGCCAACTGAGCTAATGACTCACCTGTTAACTTCCAAGTATAGAACTCACAAAATGATAATTTAAAAGGTTGGCCCTTATCTCCAGAGAGCTGAATTACAAAGGGGTGGAAGTTATGCTCCAGTTGTATAAAGCTTTGGTTAGACGCTATCTGGGATACTGCCATTAGTTCTGGACACAGCATTTCAGGAAGGATATACTGGTCTTGGAGGGGGTGTTAATGTAGATTCACCAGAATGGCAGGGCTAAAAGGGTTAAATTATGAGAACATATTTGGTAGACTAGGCATGGTATCCCCTTGACCACAGAAGATGAAGTGATCTAATTGAGGAGTTTAAGATAATTAAAGAACTTGATAGTTTAGATAAAGAAAAACACTTTCCTCTAGAGGGGGCTCCAGAAAAGGGACTTAACTTTAAAATTAGAGCTAGACTGTTCAGTGGCACCAACACTGGCAAACATAATTAAGATATACATCAGCCAAGATCAATGTACCCTCTAATATTTTTTGTAGCCCGACCAGTTCCTTTAACTGTGCTGGCCCCTGTGCTAACTTAAAGGAGCTAACTTGAGTTCAGCCTGCATGGGAACTTTGGGTTGCTGCACAGTCACATAGCTTAGAGGGAACACTGGCCAAGATCAAATTCAGCAGTGAACAGACTCAAGGAGTTGAATGGCCGCCTTCTGTTCCTATATTCCTATGGATGAAAAGGTCATAAGATTGAAATTAGCAACAAGACAGAGACAAGCACATAGGCCAGGAATGAAAGCCACACAATAAGGTACCAGTTTAGGTTTAACTACAGTTTATTTGCATCCATCCAAGTTGCATCCAAAAGGTGTTTGTAACACTGAACTTAATGTCGGGGAACCGACACATCCTGAGCTGCATGCAGATAGGGGTCTACTGAACTGAACGGGTGTTCCTTTCAATGTTTTGCTCTGTTCTACATGCCTTTGAAAAGAATATTGTCATATTCATAATCATCACTAATAAAGGTTAAATCAGCAGGACATCAACCCAGTTCATAAAACCTTTTGACCACCAGAATCTCTTGAGCACCTCCAAAATCCACATGCACCATCTTTTCCAATGTCTATACAAAAGCAGTCCACCGGTTCTGAGTGCCGCATGTTGGAATTACGGACAATGATGAAATTACAGAACACAACATTCTCTAAGTGAATTCAATGGCAAGTTACAGGTTATCATGTACCTTGTTATCTAACTGGTTATCTTAGTATCCTGTCATGCCGTGTTTAAGTCAACGGTACAATCTCAGACAATCTCTCCATCTTCAATATACAGAAGGTTACCAGCAAACAAGTTAAAACAAAACCTCACAAATATGTATTCATTTAATATAATGCTCATGTCAAATAAGAGCATACCACAAACATTACCACCGAACTATCGATCACTATAACAGATATTGTTGGATAAATTCAGCACATTCCCAGTGAGTGGACTATCTTCTAGGTATGTACAATTGGACTAAAAGCCACAGCCTTCTCAGTATGCAAACCCCACATAGTCATCATTCTCCGCACGTGTTGCTAGTTCCCATGTCCTGGCTGTCTGTGCACTGTACCTTTGCTGCTGCATGAGGGGAGGCTCCTTGGTCCAACAGAAGAAGGGCCACTTTCTGGTTATCGTAGTGTGCTGCCACATGCAGTGGAGTCAGGCCGCTCTGAAAGGAAATGGAGAAGAGAAAGGCACCGTAAGACGAGTCAATCATAATCAGGAATTTTTGAGAATAAAGACAATTGAACTTTCAAACTGTTTCCATGATTGTTTGAACACAACAAACCTTTTGTATTCACAACACCAATGACGGCCGTGCCTTCAGCCACCTTGGCTCCCTGAAGTTCCCTGCTTAAACCTCTCTGCCTCTTCATCTCTCTCTCCCCCTTTAACACACTCATTAAAACCACTTTGACCAAACTCTTGATCACCTGTCCTAATACCTCTTTTGGTCACCTGTCCTAATATCTACTTGATAGGCTCAACATCAAACTTGTGTCTGATAATTCTCTTGTGAAACACCTTGGGGCGTTTCATGACATTAAAAGCGCTACATAAATCCAAGCTGTTCTTGTTATTGAGATCAGGTCTGTTATGACGTTTCAATTGATTCAGATGGATTTACCGCCCACCACATTTAGTGGACAAATCACATTAACCCAAGCATGCTTAGTTTATGTGATGGGGACTAATAAATGAGGCACATGAGTTGGAGGAATGCAAAGATTTCAGAGGGTTGTAGGACCGGAGGAGGTAACTGAGATAGGGAGGGACAAAGCAATGAAGATACTCGAACACAAGGCTGAGAATTTTTAAAACCGAGGATTTGCTGGACCGGGAGACAATGTGGTTCAGTAAGCACAATCTTGAGTTTTGTCAGCAGAATTTTGGGTGACGGAGTTTTAACACTGCAACCTGCTGATTGAGGCTTTAGGCAGTTTCAGTTAGTTGTTTGCACTGTTAACCAGTGTAGGAGGGAGACAGAGTAATAACCTCAGGCAGCTTCAGTCAGTTGACATATTCAATGTTAGATCAAAGCAATGTCTGCTTCAATGTCCTGGTTCTATTGATGTCACTGTAACATCTGCTTGTTTATGCTGTAAAGTGAGATGCTGATTTGCTGCAGTCAAAACAAAAGAAAATCAGCTGCACAACATAACTAGTGTGCTAAATACATTATGAGCTTTTGCATTGTTCCACTGTTACTTCGTGTTCAAATCTGATTATGGTGTATATGTACCCCGACCACATGCATAATTTGATTGATTCATTACACAGCTCCATTATAAAAGAATAATAGATGAACTTCTGAGGTTAGTTCAGACCGCATCATTAGAATCTAAGATTCCTAAGGACACATTTAAACTCTATGACGTACAATGTAGCTGTGGCTGAACAATTAGTACTGGCTGAATATTTGACTGGGGGGGTGACAATGGGGGTGGGTATGGGGAGCATCGCAGCTGAACTTGTGGCCTCAACTAACTCAAGGGTGCTGAGCTCAGTTGTAACAGTTCCACGGCTACCCGGCTTGTGATTAATTTAATGTTGACCTTTCGAGTCTATTTGTGTTTAGTATCAGACCAGGTGACGCATTAACCCGATGTATCACCAGAAAGCTCATACATAAAGAAAAAGACACACTTCCATTTATAGAGCACCTTTCACAAAGAATGGACGTCTCAAACTGCTTTTCAGCCAATTAAGTACTTTTGAAGTGCAGTCACTGTTGCAATGTAGGAAATGAGACAATTTGCGCACAGCAAGCTTGTTGTTTAAACTTATTATTTCATGGGATGTAGGCATCCTTGGCTATATTGTTGCCTATCCCTAATTGCCCTTGAACTGAGTGGCTGGCTAGGCCACTTCAGAGGGCAGTTAAGAGTCAACCACCTTGCTGTTGATCTGGAGTCATATACAGACCAGCCCAGGTAACGATGCCAGCTTCCCTTCCCTAAAGGACATTAATGAGCTAGGTGGGTTTTTACAACAATCGATGATAGTTTCACTGTCACCATCACAGAGACTACATCACAAAGCTGCCCTGGTGGGATTTGAACCCATGTTCCCAGAACATTAGACTAGGCTTAGTCTGTTCTAGTCCAGTGACATAACCACTATGCCACCATCTCCCACAAACAACAATGACCAAATAATCTGTTTTTCTGGTGCTGTTCAGGGTTAAATATTTGCCAGGGCACCAGGGAGAACTTGGAATTGTGCCACAGGATCTTTAACATCTACCTTAATGGATAGCCAGGGTTTTAGCTTAACGTCTCATCTGAAAGATAGCACCTCTGACAGTGCAATGTTCCCTCAATACTGCGCTGGAATGTCGGCCTAGATCTTGTGAAGTCTCTGCAGTCGTACTTGAACCCATGACCTTCTGATTCAGGGGGAATGCTATATTCGAGGCATGACTAACATTGTAATAAATACAGTTATACAAGGAACGTCACTGACTGTTACCTTTCCAGAAGCATTAGGAGACGCAGATTTCTGAAGCAAAAGGTTAGCCACCTCCATTTTTCCATACTTTGCAGCCACGTGGAGTGGGGTGAATCCCTTCTGTAATGAGGCAGCAGAGAGGTGTCAAATATATACCCATTAAATCAAGCTGCCTGCTGGAAGCTTTTACTGAATAGTAGAGTAGGCTCAAAGGACCTTGTGGCCAATTGTGGTTCCTATTATTTAAGTTCTTATGTAGATCCTTGTATAGTAAGCCTTCAGATGATTCAACATTTTTCAGTTCTTGCAGTAGGAAAACAAACTTAGGAACAGGATGAGACAATTCAGCCCCTTGAGCCTGGTCCCACTATTCAATTAGATCATGGCTGTACTGCACCTCAATTCCATTTACCCACCCTAACTCCATATGCTTTGGTACCCTCAACTAATAAAAATTCATCCAGCTCAGGTTTGGACGTTTCTATTGATCTCAGCATCTAGAGTTTTTGGGGGATAAGAGTTATGTGGATATAGTGAATGGGGAAAAGCTTTTGCAAATAGATTTTGTATCTATTAGAAAGGGCCAAATCAAGTTAACCAAACAGTGCAGTAGATTCCTTTATTTAAGTCATTAAGCATGTAAAGATTAGTTTTAGTTATCAAGGGGTTGAGTTTCCGCTTCTTTACGCTGATAATATCAGCAAATTCAAGCAGAATCGAGCAAACTAGTGCAAAGGATTGTGGAATTGTAAATGAAATGAGTCATAGCCAGACTACTCTTGTTGGTGTTTCCTGCTATTTTAAACACTGGTCCACCAGCATCAGTCCCCAACCTCCAAAACTGGCTACGTCCCAGGTCAAAAGTGAGAGATTCCCTTAATTTTTTCCTTAGGTGCACAGGCATTATTAGGCACATTTTAAAAGTATTTTCATAACAAAAAATATTTAATTTACTAAGAGACTGACTAGCATACACCAATGAAACTATTTAACAGTTCAGTATTTTTAAAGTGTTATGTTATGGCAGGTGGTAATTGCCGAGCTGACCAAATCCCAAAGGGAAACTTGGCCAAGCTATCACAACAATTTGCTATTTGTATTTTATTACAAGAAGTTATGTGCACTGAAGTCAGAAGTAAAGATTCGACTACTACTTTTGGAGATTTTAAACATTAAAATATTTATTAACAAAAGAAAAAACTTAAACGCACAAGATTACATGTACACAGTTAAATTTGGTCTTACATTTCCCAAAAGATTTCTACTTAGCTAGACTCCCAAATAAACATGCTTTTCCCAGGCAACAGTTCAAATAGATTCTTAATCTATAAAACATCCAGTACTATTACCATAATGCACCCACTATTGCTATAAGGGAGCTATTTCACCACTTCTCTTTTTCTCTCACTTGACAATGGAATTCCAAGGCTTTTAACAAAACCTTGCTTTCTGAAACAAGCAAGCACTTTTCTAGGATAGCTAGAGGCTGCTTTTTACAAGTCTGTCTTCGCATAGCCCACCTTTCAATATCTCACATGGCCGCTCCCCAAAAGGCTTTCAATGTTTCCTTAAATATATTATCTCCCTTTTGATCTTTAAAACCCATTGTTTTAACCTTTCTTTGGAAGTTAACTTTCCCAGAATATAAAATTTTTTCACGTCGTCATTATGGCTAGCACTTTCAGGAAAAATAAACCAAGTAACTTTGCCTTAATTATTTACAATTTTGCCTGTTGTAAAACTTCTGATCATGTCTCTTTGAAATTTGAACAGCGAAACCATCTCTCCTCATTTATGTTCTAATGCAAATTCCTATTCATATTGTGTTTACAGGGATCTCATCTTGGCTTGCCCATCTCCATTTAAGAAAGCCTGCTTTTACAACTAATTCCTTTGATGATTTAAACACTGCAGTCTGATTGTCTTCAGTTTAATTAAATTGGCCACACATACACACAGCCCCTGCAAGCCTACTTCAGAATCCCACAGTAATATTTTTAAAAATGACATTCCCTGTACAGAAGTGGTTTTAAGTCGAGTAACTCATAGGTGGAGTACTGATCAAAATCTATCAAAAATGCTTATTTTTTGGCAATAAACCCATTCTCAGCTGTATTAATAAAACTGTACCAGATAACCAATCTTAAATACATCAAGGAATACAAGGATTAAGATCAAAAAATAAAACAGTTATGGTCAATTGTCCAGCTGGTTTGTGATTATGTGATTAAATTTTAGCAGAAAGCTAAAGCGTAACCTAACTAGCGCCATTTCAAAGCATTTTGGGTACAATTTCCCGAATGTGCTCAAAGTGGAAACTCCCCAAGCATTCAGCTGCCATACCTTGGTGTTCACTGAAAGTGAAGCCCCCTGTTCCAGTAGAACTGAGGCCACATCTTCGTGACCTTCCCGGGCTGAGATGTGCAGTGGTGTGTAGCCAGAGGTGGTGGCTGCATCTGGAGAAGCCCCATGCTGCAGCAACTGCTGCACAATGTCAGCCTTTCCCAGGCGCGACGCAATATGCAGCGGAGTTTGGTCGTCCTGCGTGTGGTAAAGAAAATCAGAGAGGCAACTTAAAATCTGTTCAACTGCAAGGAGATGATCGCCAGACAAAACAGTGGTTGGGCCGAGATAAGCTTTGTACGATCTGAATTACACGATGAAATAGTAGCAGATGGAGAAGAGAAACAGGATGCGGTATTTGTCCGTGGAGATAGAAGGATAGAAATTTGACTTTTGGGTAGCACACAACAGGGGATAGCGAAATTGCATTTTACATTCTGCTGGATTCTCTTCACCATTCACTTCAAACCAAAAGGACATTTTGCAGAACATAAAACAGGCTGTCAGTTCACACTAATTGCTGTCCTTTTTCCAGCTCAATCCTTTCATCACAGGGATAGGAGTAAACCTCTAACAGAACTGCTGTGAGCATTGCAAGTAATAAAAAATACATTTAGTGGCACTTGACGGCCTCCCACCCTTATGTCGCGGAAGGAAACAATTAAATCACAAGGAGTTCAATTGCTAATTATCAGTTAACAACTTAAATACCGATTTGGATTTAAAAAAGGGAAAACAGGTGAGGAAGGTTCTCTCCGTAGAGTTTTGCACACCATAGCAACAAGAAAATAAAACTTCGATTGAAGAAGCCAGTCTTGGTCTTTATTGCCAAACAGCTATTGGAGCGTTACAGCGCTAGCATAGGATGGTTACTGCTTGTAAATAAAAGACTGGAAAACCTGTGGATTTACAATTTACACAACCTGGGCACTACTGTATTCCATTAATGAAACAATTTTTGGACGAAAAAAATTAAAGTGCTATTAGAATCAGGGGACAGGAATTTACAGGACAAAAAGCTAATTGTGTTAAAATTGCATTGGCAGTTTCTCCACCCCTCTTCCCAAAGATCAAAAAAAATTCTAAGGGATGCAGGAATAAGGGATGGAGAGTACACTAACCTTGTTAAGTAATAGATATGATATATGTAAAAAATACAGAAGGATACCATCATGGCCGATAGTGAGTCTATCTTTAGCGAGGGATTTCAATGAAGTTGTGGTGATGGATTTAAAAGTATGGGATAAAGGAAAGAACATTTTAATTTTACATTTTGTAGATTTGGCAACAAGGTTTAGCCAGTTCACAACCATATACAGTAAAGAAAAGAAAATAATTGTGGATCAGGTTATGGAAAAGTGGATAGGGACCGGATTGGGACCACCAGCGAAATTCCTCACTGATATGGTGGGAATTTGCCAACAACGAGTTTCGGGATATGTGTGAAAACATGAATAAAATAGTTATGAACACAGCAGCAGAAAGCTCTTTTAGTAACGGCGTGTGTGAAAGGAATCACACGGTGATAGAGATGCTTCGTAAAGATTTCAGCAGATAGACCAAGCTGTAAATCAACATCTGCTCTAGCAAAGGCTGTTCATGTCACAAATTCACTGCAGACGGTTGGAGGCTATAGTCCATATCAGTTGGTTTTTGGTAGAAATCCAAAAACTTCTTCAGTCCTGAGTGACCATCCCTCAGCTAGGGAGGGAACTACGATTATCTCTACTTTTTCTGAGCATTTAAATGCATTACATGCGGGCAGAAGAGCATTCCTTAAAGCCGTGGTTTCAGAAATAATTCAGCAAGCCTTAAGATACAATGTACGGTCACTGGAAACCAGTTTCAGTCAGGGAGACATGGTATACTAAAAAAGAGGAGGACTTATCGAGTGGAAAGACCCGGGAAAAGTTATAGATAAAGATGGTAAAACAGCCATTATTACAGCATGTGAATTCGACTATTTGGGTACAGTCATCAAAGTTAGTTGGCGCGGATCACAAACTTGCATGTCCAGAAAGAATTATAGGAAGTGATGAGGAACCACGTGCTTCACATTCCCATATGTTGCATGATTGTGAGGACCAGGTAGCTGAAGTTGACAGGTATCTGAAGATGGACACAGTAATTCGAACAAGATGAGGCAATTTGTCCCAGAGGACAACTGCCAAAAGCTGGCACTAAAGTTACATACTTGCCAGAAGGGGCCAGTCAGTGGCGGGAAGCAACGATCGGAGGAAAAGCAGGGAAGGCCACTGGAAAATATAAAAACTGGTTAAATGTATGAGATAAAGAACAGGAGGTTAGGCCTACGGATTAGGAACATGAAGTACAAAAATGGAAGGCATGGAAACATAGTGTCAGTTCAGATAGTGGGTCTGGGAGTGAACATGCCTCTAGGAAGAGATCGTAAACTGTTGAAAGAACATCTATAAATGGGAGAGGGAGATCTAACCGTACAAAGCGTGATAGAGGGCAGGTTAGAGGGCATAGCTTAATAAGGTCAAGGGATATGGCACAGACTGGTAACGCTACAAGGAGTAGAAGCCCATGTGATTGAAAAGTCTTAGTAGCGTCAAACAAATTAGATGATAAATTAATAAAAGAAGCCAAACAGCAAGAATTACATAGTTGGAAAGAATTTGGGGTATACATAGAGGTGTCAGTTGGGGACAACCAGCTCTATCCATAGATGGGTATTGCTGGAAAAGGTGCTTCCTGATGGGACTTATAAAGCTAAAGCCAGGCTAGGGGCACAAGGGTTTGAAGAAAAATTGGGTGACCAGGATATAAGAGTAGATTCACGTATGGCAGGAAAAGTTATGCTGAAGATCTTAGCTATAAATGCTTGTGAATGTAAGCCCATTGATATTAAAGCTGCCTTTTTGCAGGGACACCAACTTCAAAGGGAGGTTTTTCTCAGTTCACCAAAAGAGGTGCCAAACATAGGAGGGACACTCTGGAAGCTAAATAAATGCGTATATGGTTTAAATGACGCCTCCAGAGTTTGGTATTTCTCAGCGAAATCAATTTTGTTAGAGTTGGGCTGTCTTCAGTTGGAAGCAGACCTGGCAATGTTTTATTGGCACCATGGAGGGAACCTTGCAGGAATCTTTATGATGCATATCAACGATTTTTTGTGGGGAGGTCATCATGAATTTGAAACAGTTGTCATTAATGGGCTCAGAACGGTGTTTAAAATTGGGAGTCAGGCTTCTGATACATTTAATTACATTGGATTGGAAATCAGGCAGAACGGATCACATGTCATTTTACATCAGCAATCCTACTTCGAGAATGTAAATCCCATTGCAATTAGTTGTGGGAAAGATACAGAGGCTTCTGAAACTGAAAAAGAGGAACTCAGGAGTTTAATTGGGCAACTCAATTGTCTAGGCAAACAAACAAGACTGGACATCAGTTTTGATGTTTTGGATCAGAGCACTAAACTAAACGATCGCAAGGTTGAAGAAATCATTTGGGCAAACAAAACATTGACAAAATTAAAAATGGCGGAGTGTGTTTTGAAATTCCCATCTCCAGATGATTTTAGAAAAATGAAACTGATTGTATTTAGTGATGCACCATATGCAAATCTACGTGATGGATTTTCGAGTGCAGGAGGATTTATAATATATGCAAGGAGGCGGGAGGTAAATGTTGCCCTTTGGCATGGGAATCTAAAAAGATTTGAAGAGTTGTAAAAAAGAATGTTGGCAGTGGAAACTCACCCTTGTTGAGGTGGTAGATATGGCATTCTTTATATCAAAGATGCTGGCAGAAATTTTAAATGGAAAAG
The DNA here is from genome assembly GCF_017639515.1 of Carcharodon carcharias. Lineage (NCBI taxonomy): Eukaryota > Metazoa > Chordata > Chondrichthyes > Lamniformes > Lamnidae > Carcharodon > Carcharodon carcharias. Next base: position 52,627,305 of record NC_054483.1, on the reverse strand, counting down.
AGTATTCAGGACTGGTACCTATCAAATGTCTTAGACAATAAGTCGTGTTGGGAAAATGTTTACTCTATGAAGTGTGTTAACAAAAACAGATTGCGACTTGACATTGCAAGCTTAAAGCAGCTGCTCTAAAATAAGGAGACTGCCGAGATCAAATGCGTTGATAGCAGCTACCAATTAACTGACTGCTTTGTGAAAAGAGGAGTGAGCTCCAAAAAGGTATTGGAGCTCCTCAGAGGGACGTTTTTTCCTTTGAGAAGACAAAAAGAAATATCCTTTTTGTGTGGACATTTCTATACATGTGTTTTTTAAGAAGGGGAATAAGGTGGATTTATTGAATGGAAAAATATATATTGATGTTTGTGTTATGGAAGAGAAGATCAATATTTGTTTTTTTTTTGTGGTTATATATACTTAAGGGTTACCTTCCTCTTAAGAAGAATGAAACCCATTGGGGAAGGAAACAGTTAAATCACAAGGAGTTCAATTGCTAATTATCAGTTAACAACCTAAGTACCCTTTGGATGTATAAAAAGGAAAACAGGTGAGACAAAGTTCTCTCTGTAAAGTTTTATGCACCGAAATAAAACTCCGTTTGAAGAAGCCAGTCTTGGCCTCAGCCTTAATTGCCAAACGGCTATTGGAGATTAACACCCTAGACATGCAGATCATGAGGCCTGGCACCTGAGGTGCTGACTTGAGGATGGTCAGATTCCATCGAGCGGGTTTCGTCCTGGCTGCGTCCCCACTGATGCTGGCACTCAAAACGAGGTTTCCAGCACCTCTTACAGCTGCTTTGCTGCTCCATTTGACATTCCTTTCGTATGTGAAACACACAGAAAACCTAAGGTTTAATTATCTATCAAAGAGTTTGAGCACACGAAGGTTCCGCGATGAAGGTTCTATGACTGAAGAGAAGTTTTATTTTGCACCAAAGATCAGGAATGTGAACAAGCTTTCCAGAACACTTTTAGCTGCCATCTTTATACAGAACATGAAGGTTTCACAAGTAGGTTGGTCCACTTCTCTGAAGTTTGTGCACAAGATGCATTTTATAACCCCTGTGACTTTGGGTTTCTCTAGGCTAAAAGGAGGATTTTAGTATTCTAGCCTTCTGCTGCCGTGTGAGGAACAGTGGAACACATCTTCACAGACACATCACAGCAAAAAATGAAAGGAACACAAGGAAATCTGGAATTGAGACATCAGTCAAGTTTGCTCCATCCAGGATTACGGATGGTTATTCTATCATGGACCTCCTTCCCCCACCATCAACTGATCAACTACCTCAATAAACAGTAAAGTTCCCTCTACCTCCCCAGGGGAAAAAGTGGTCAAGCAGATTTGCTGATATCTGAAAATTAAATACATTTTTGAAAAGAAAAAAGCTGCTGGGGAATGGCCTAATTGGATCACTCCTTCATAGAGCTGGCAAAGGCCTGATGCACTGAATGGCCTCCTTCTCTGCTGTCTGACTCTCTCCCTTCTCAGCAGATATTAGAGGTACCATGTGACCCAGTGTCAACTCTCTTCTCTGGGAGTCTGTTCGGCATATCCTACTTGGGAAAAGCTTTTCTAAATCTTTAAGTTGTCTTTGAGGACCATGAGTTGTGTTTTCTGGCCCAATGCTCATTGTCCAGTTTACATAAATATTCTTGAATGAGCCTTTCTTAAGCTGGATCATGCATTCACTCAGCCTCACTTCCTCCTCGCAATGAAAATCATTAAGTCCCTTGAAACTTTCTTCATGGTCTAGTCCCGTATAGGCCTTGCATGATCCTCCTCCTCCTCTTCTGAGTTCTGGCCAGGTGGGTAGTGGTGCAGTAGTGTGTGGGGAAACCCTGAAGTCTGGTTTCCCTGCATAGTGGAGGGTATTGAGTATGTGTGTGTTACTGACAGGTTCCACCCCTGGAGATCAGCCTGAATGACAGGCTTGGCCAACAGTTGGGTGGGGAACACTAAAGAGGCCGCAGGACCATGAAAGTAGAGGTTGTGATCCCAGGGAGCAACAGAGGCCTGCTGGTAGGAAGAAATTGTAGACTTCGGGACCAGGTTGGACGTCTGAAGAGGAAAATCGGATGTTTGGGGCAGGGCAAGATGTGGGAGGCCTCAGTTGGGGGCAGGTTCAAGTCCTTGGGAGGTGAACAAGGAGATGGTCAAAGGCCTCAGCAGGGGGGGAAAACAATCAAGGCCGGGGGTGGGGGGGGGGGGGGGGGGGGGGAGAGGAGGCTCAAGGCCGCTTGGAGGGATGGGAAAGGTTTGGTCATAAGCCTTGGGAGGTGGGGGTTGGAGGAGAGGTTTGAGGGGGATCAGAATTTTTGGTTAATGGGGGAAGGTTAAAGTCCTTGTGTGGAGAGTAGGTATGAAGATCAGAGGCCTCATGAGGGAGGCCAGGGGCTTTTGAGGAGGGGGGACGTCAGAGGTCGGGGCACCAGGGGTGGTGATTGGGCGCTTCCTGATATGGAGGACAGATGCCTCCTCAGCAGGGGCAGGGGTGGAGGGAGATTGGAGGCCTGGTGGAGAGAGGGAAGAGGTCGGAGGCCTCAGTGAGTAAGGGAAATCCAGAGGAAACGTGAAAGGTCGAGTAGGTGTCCAATCACAGAGTGTTTGCGAGCCAGATCTGCTGGATCCAGCAGGTTGGTGGAAAGACATTTACCTCCTGGATCCAATAGTCCTCACTCTCTTGTAGTTGCCAGGTTTCCTGAGGCTCAGGAAACTCAACCATCCAAATTTCAAATGATGCATAAATACAGGACAAGCAGCTTTATTATAACATTCAAGTTTCCAACCTTCCTCCTGGGTAAAGGCTGGCTGCCCACCAGTACCCCTATCCTATCTCCATTGAAAAGAGAATGTGTGCGGGTTGTGGGGCATGATTCAGATTAGTAATACTATAACCTCCCCACTGATCCAAACCCATCTCCCACCGCCCCCCCAGATTGGTCAAAACTGCACACTTTCCACACCACTGACATGGATAACAGCCAATTCTGGCAGGATAAATTGTTCTGAGTTGTAATCCACTGTCCCTCAGATACAACCCAATACTCCATTTTCCCAATTATTAACAGCATCCTGAAGTTTAGATGCTTTCAAACTATGATCAGCGAGCACTTGAAAAAACCTTTCCCCTCTCAACCTTTGGCAGAGACTGTCTCACTAACCCCAGCTGCTCTTCAGCAGCAATAACCAGTCTACTGGATGGCACCTCTGACTGGTGAGCACTGTGTGGAACTTACTTACCCTATTCTCACCATTTAAATTTAATGTGTTATTTCAATCAGTGCATTTTGAAGTGTGGATAATTCCTTTAAGAAGAGACAGATACATGCACTCCAGTGGAGCTGGGCATTCCTGGCCTACATTTCTGCTGGTCTATTGTAAAATTGGAACCTTTCCAATTACCACCCAGTAATTTCAGTGTGGCCCTTCTAATGAGAGGCACTTGATACATCCAAGTAGCATTGTGCTTTGCTCAGAGTCCCACCAGCCTATCAAAATTACTAAAGACATGTTTCCTGCCATCTATATCTCGATGCATCACTGAGATTTATCAGCCTATTTACATAGTTGATCCATCTTTCTTAAGATAATCAACTTCCTTTCTATCTGCTGAATTCCCTCAGTTTTTTGTCATCAGCAGAGACTCCCTGTTCTATTCCATCATTGACCTATGAAAGGTGTCTGGTTACACCATCCCATTACCAAGCAGCCCCTGTCTTTTGTTGCTAGATCATTTCCAAGTTCAACTCAGCAGTTTACCATTCTTTGCATTAGCCTCAGCCTTAACCTTCCCCACCAACCTCACACGAGGAGCTTTGTCAGAAGCCTTTTGAAAGATCTGAGTAAACCACATCTCCTGGATCACCTCCCCACACCAATACAGTTATCCCCTCAAAGTATTGCAGTAGGTTTGTATGATGTGGACTGTTGCTGACTGCTCCCAACGATACTCATGCTCTTTAGAAGTTTCTTTACGGTATCTCATATTATTTTCTTCCTCTTCTAGGGACATTAGATTAACCGATCTATAATTGGCAGGCCCTGTCTGTAGTTTACTCCTTTTTTCGTAACCTGGAGTTACATTTGTTAACCTGTTATTGTCAAAAGGCAAGGAAGTGTAATTAGGATTGTTCACTAGTGAAATAGTATTTCAGGGGCAGCTGTGTTCTCAGACCTGTTGAATCAGCCTCCACATTCATTCAGAGCTGGTACATCTAAAGGGACACTGTCCCTTTTTAATAGGATTTCGACTGCATTGGCACAAATGTGACATCATATCATTTTGGCACTGCAATCACACAAACTGCAGAAACTAATGTCATGGCCAGACTTGACATCTCACATTGCAGACGTTACATCAAGCTCTCCTGGGCCTTTCCTGCCCTCCCTGAAACATGGATCATTTCACTTAGATCAAAAGGCAAACTCAATTTTCGCTGAAGTGGGATGTTTCAGCGTTCAGTTTTATTTGTTTGCTTACCTTAGCTTTGGCCTCCACCTGAGCTCCATTTTGAACCAGATGACGGACCACATCTGCTTGCCCTGCCCTGGCAGCCATATGTAGTGCTGTTTCCCCTCTCTGAAACATAGGAAGTGCACGACATGGGTTATAAATCAAAACAAACGTAATGCCACTCATTTACTCTAAATTATATGTTTGTGAGGCACCACTCCCCACCTCAAACTCTTGCTCAACGGCGTATGGATGGGGTGAAGGTCAATGTTTGGCAGTTAGAGTGCTCCTGGTTTCCCCACCAAATTCTCCAACCTGCATGCTGATTGAGCAAGACCCCCATGCATTCCCCACTACCCGCCTGACATCTGTCTGGCTTTGGCAAAACACATGCATAGACGGTGCTCATGTTTTTCCTTGCAAAAGTTTTCAGTTTATTCAAATCTGTTTTGTCAGGGTGTGTTCCTGGTTCAGCCATGCCTTCATTTAAAAATTATCATCCTTCTCTTCGAATCCCTTCACAGCTATGCCCCTGATTTTATCCTTTCTGAGTTACGTGACTCCAATGCCATGCCAATATGCTTGACTCCTAATTGCTCTTGCAAGCTGGTCTTGCGAGCCAGTCAATTCTATCGAACCAATTGACAGCACTGTGGGAGCACCTTCACTACACAGACTGCAGTGGTTCAAGAAGGCAGCCTACCACCACCTTCTCAAGACAACTATGAACAGGCAATAAATGCTGGACTCACCAACGACACCCATGTCCCAACAATGAATTAAACAGAAAACCCAACCATTCTCTCCTTGGGTTCATCATATCGATTCAGTTCATTAATGGTCTATTAGGCTTCAAATTCCTGTGGCTTTTTTTTTGTAACCCTATTGTTTTTAAGTCCAAACAATTTAGTGCTTCTGTTGAAAGTGATCGGTGATCTCCATCACTTGTACAAACTAACAGCAGTATGAAAACATCTCCAAATCAGAGGATCTCTCACTGTGAGCATTGAGGGAGATTCTGATTAATATAGAGGTGCCAAATTTGTGAGGTAACATTCAGGGAAGCAAGTTGCTTATAACAGGAACTGCCCAGCAGCACTAGGTAGTGGTTTGGGTGGGGGGAAAACATAGAAACATAGAAATTAGGGGCAGGAGTAGGTCATTCAGCCCTTCAAATCTGCCCTGCCATTCAATATAACCATGGCTGATCCTCTACCTCAGTGTCATATTCCCGCTCTCTCTCCATACACCTTGACACCTTTGGAGTCCAGAAATCTATTTCCTTCTTAAATATATTCAGTGACTTGGCCTCCACAGTCCTCTGTGGTTGAGAATTCCACAGGTTCACCACTCTCTGAGTGAAGAGGTTTCTCCACATCTCAGCCCTAAAAGGATACGGGGTAGGCCAGAGTCTGTGACCCTTTGTTCCAGACCCCCCCAGCCAGGGGAAACATCATTCCTGCATCCAGTCTGTCTAGCCCTATCAGAATATTGTATGTTTCAAGAGATCCCATCTTGTTCTTCTAAACTCCAGTGAATATAAGTCGACCCAATCTCAATCTCTCCATACAACAATCCTGCCATCCCAGGAATCAGTCTGGTGAACCTTCACTGCACTCCCCCTATTACAAGTGTATCCTTCCTTAGGTAAGGAGACCAAAACTACGAAACTTGGTCTCACCAAGGCCCTGTATAGCTGCAGTGAGACATCCTTGCTCCTGTACTCAAGTCCAACATACCATTTCCCTTCTTAACTGCTTTCTGCATCTGCATGCTTGCTTTCAGTGACTGGTATACAATGACACGCAGGTCTCTTTGTACATCAACCTTTCCCAATCTATCACCATTTAAATAATAAGCTGCCAATCTGTTTTTCCTACCAAAGTGGATAACTTCACACTTATCCATGTTATACTGCATCTGCCATGTTCTTGCCCACCCACTCAACCTGTATAAATCACCTTGAAGCTTCTTAACATCCTCCTCACCACTCACATTCCCACCAAGTTTTGTGTTGTCAGTAAACTTGGAATTATTATTAAAATAAAAGCAAAATACTGCAGATGCTGGAAATCTGAAGCAACAGAAAATGCTGGAAGAAAACTCAGCAGGTCTAACAGCATCTGTGGAGAGAAAAACAGTGTTAATATTTTGAGTCCGTATGACTTCTTCAGAGTGAGTCATATGGACTCGAAACGTTAACTCTATTTTGCTCTCCACAGATGCTGTTAGACCTGCTGAGTTTTTCCAGCATTTTCTGGCTTTGTTTGGAATTATTACATTTGGTCCCCTTATCCAGATCATTGATATACATTGTGAATAGCTGGGGCCCAAGCACTGAACCCTGCGGTACCCCACTAGTCACTGCCTGCCACCCCGAAAAAGATCCATTTAGTCCTACTCTGTGTAGGTGTTGTGAGCTCAATGGTGAGGAACACATTACTGTTAATTAAACCATTCAATTTGGTTATTGTGGTAGAGAACATAGAGTCCTGCGGTTAAACAGCAGAAGCAGGTTTGACATCTTATACCTGCTTTTAAACCGGACAGCACTGGATTGTGTTCAATGAGGCTCACACTTCTCACCAATACTGAAGAGTTTTCTGTCCTCCTGTCAGTTCTTCAGCTAACACTGAGGACCTAAAGGTGCTATAGCAGCACCTCAGGGGGACTACTTATGAATTCAATTTTGAAGTTTATGACGCTGGCTTTTCTTGGATTGTAATTAGACTGCAGGCAGTGAGAGACAAGCTCTTCAAGGTGATCACACGTTATTTCCCAATGAATCCACCTACGCCCGGATTGTTGCCTCAAATAGCAGTTCCACAGCAGTCTGTGTGGATACAAGATGAGATTCTGAAGGGCTCAGCATTTTGTCACTTGCAAATGATCAAATAACAAACTGTCAATGGATCAGAATGTAGAACAGTGATAGTGTTGAGCAACACACTTGGGTACCATCACACAGATTCATTCTGAAGAGATGTGCCAAGAGTCCCAATTGATTTGATACTGGGGTCCTCATCACAGATTCCTTGTTTAAAAATGCTGGTGAGCCAACACAATGCCTGGCCAGTGCTGTTCATCTTCTTAAGAAAAACAAACTTGAATTTATATAGCATTTTTCCTGACCTCAGGATTTCCCAAAACATTTGACAACCAATGAACTATTTCTGAAGTGTCGCCATTGCTACCAAATTGTACACAGCAAACTCCCACAAGCAGCATTAAGATAAATGACCAGATCTTCTCTTTTAGGTGTTTGTACAGGAATAAATATGAGCCATGACACCAGACAGAGCACCCACTCACTCTTTGAATATGTAGTGGGATCTCCTCGGTCACCTGACAAGGCAAACAGGGCCTCGGTTAATCACTTCACACATCAATAGCTCAAGTGGTTGACTTGGTTTTAAGTTTGTTGTCCCACAACATAATCAGACCATCACAGGGTAAATTTTGAGTGACGCTGCTCCTCGCAGGGAGTCTTGCTCGACCATAATACACAGCGGAGAAGAGTGCAGAGATTAAATTCAGGGGCTGCACATTATCATCCATGTCCATTTTCTGATCCTCAATTCTGTCAAGTGAGATTTTGAGGCATTGAAAAAGTTCCCCTTAGTGTTTTTCTCCAGGATGTTTTTGTCATTTTAGTTTCTCTGAATCTGTATTTCACACAAAGAATAAACAACAGAGCTCAACTTGATCAGTACCTCACTAGTATTCCTGCTAATGGCACCTCAGTAACACTCCAATCCTTGCAAATCCAATGATTCAATCTGACCGTAACCAGCAGTTTATGTGGAGCAGAATCATAGCACTGTAAATTAGGGAACTTCAAAGAGAAACCCTTTCTACATTAAAATACTTTATCTTCAAGATGCAATGGATATTAAACACAATTCCCAAGAGTAATCAGATGGTTGCTTGGTGACACAGTTCAATGAGTCACTCTAAGAGGTCAAGTGCTAGGGATACAGGGCAGGTGGGGGTCTGGGGGAGATAGGGGAATTTCACTTCTTCTTCCCTACATCACGCAAAATGAATTTTCTTCGGTAGAAAATTGTGACTTAGGAAATAATTTGGATTTCACTGATTGAACTTTTCTTTCCCTTCATTCTGAGATTTTCTGAATGTTTAGCATCCGTGCGCAATATTTCCAACATTGAAATATAGGGGTACCACAACCAGCAAAGAAGCTCACTGTGTTGGTCACACAATCAGCCTAGCTCCGACTCTCATTCTCAACTGATGGGTAAAGTCTTGGAAAATTTATCACTAAATTGTTCCTTCTGAAAACAGTCCAGTCCTTTTATGTGGCTGAGTGGTCTTCAAATTAGAAAAGAAACAGTTGTCTGCTTTGTAACAGTTTAGAGTTACTGTCTGTGATACATTAAGTACTGAAGTATTTACGGACTGATCATATTCCTCGCTCAATTTGGGAACATTATTTTGTTTGGAATGTTTTCAGAATATAGGAACTACTAGATGGAAAGAAGTCCATCTCATTCCCCTTCTATCATTCTGGTAGTCACATGATACTATGCTAATGGAGCTGTTAACTAATCATTGCAATCAATCTTTATCGATAAGCCTACAACAGACCCAGACAAAACAGGAAGGATTTGTACGTCAGCCAGGTTGTTTTTGTAGTTATCTGTGTTTGTATAACATGATCAAACATTCACCCACTTAGCTCCAGCAATAGTAGACAAAGCTTTGCCTCTGACTGTATATTTAAATATGCAAAGTAGTTTGCTGTTACTTCCTTGGCTTCAGAAAGGGACAAAGTGTTTCCATACCACGTTTGTTGTATTTGGTGATGCTCCGCGTTGCATTAATTGTGTCACAATATTTGCATGTCCCATGAATGCAGCAACATGAATAGGTGTTAGGCCCGACTGCAAAGAATAATAAGGTGGGTCACACAGAATATACTGCCCAACAAGATTTTACAGCACCTTGCTAAACATACATACATACAAGCATACGAACTAGGAGCAGGAGTAGGCCACTCAGCCCTTCAAGCCTGCTCCGCCATTTGATAAGTACATGGCTGTTCTGATTGTAACTTCCTGCCTACCCCAATAACCTTTCATTTCCTTGTTGATCAAGAATCTATCTAGCTCTGCCTTAAAAATATTCAAAGACTCTGCTACCACTGCCTTTTGAGGAAGAGAGTTCCAAAGACTCACGACCCTCAGAAAAAATTTCTCCTCACCTCTGTCTTAAACGAGCAACCCCTTATTTTTAAACTGTGACCCCTAGATCTACATTCTCCTACAAAGGAAAACATCCTCTTCACATCCGCCCTGAAGACCTCTTACTCTTCTAAACTCCAGTGGATACAAGCCAAACCTGTCCAGCCTTTCCTCATGAGATAACTCGCCCATTCATGGTATTAGCCTAGTAAACCTTCTCTGAACTGCTTCTAATGCATTTACATCTTTGCTTAAATAAGGAGACCAATATTGTACACAGTACCCCAAATACAGTCTCACCAGTGCCCTGTACACTGAAGCATAACATCGATACTTTTATATTCAATTCCCCTCACAATAAATAATATTCTATTAGCTTTCCTAATTACTTGCTATACCTGCATACTAACTTTTTGTGATTCATGCGCCAGGACACCCAGATCCCTCTGAATCTCACCATGTGCATAATATGCTTTTTTCTTATTCATCCTGCCAAAATGGGCAATTTCACATTTGTCCACAGTATACTCCACTTGCCTGGTCTTTGCTCACTCTCTTAACCTATCTATATGCCTTTGTAGCCTCTTTACGTCCTCTTCACAACTTACTTTCCTACCTATCTTTGTGTCATCAGCAGATTTAGCAATCATACGATCTGTCCCTTCATCCAAGTTATTTATATAAATTGTAAAAAGTTGAGGCCCCAGCACTGATCCCCGTGACACACCACTAGTTACATCCTGCCAACCTGAAAAAGACCCATTTACGGCCACCCTCTGTTTCCTGTTAGTTACATACCCACACAATACAGATATACAAACACACAGCCCAATACACACCACACCAATATCTACAACCGCCCAATGCACAGACAGAAACAGATACCAATACACACTGAAACATACATCAATATACTTGCACAAGCACCACTTGTATGCTCTCCCACAGTCACAAATATACATACAAACACAATCACAGACATGCAGGCATACAAAAAATACACATGCACAAACACTGATACACACAAAAATGCACATTTGCTCACACACACGTGTACATCCATACAAACACAGACACAAGTATACATACATAAGTATGTCAATATAAACGTATAACAAAACTCAATGGCAGAAATAGACACAAGCACAAACACACAAATACGTGTGAATATATGCGTACACACACAAGTGCACAGATAGAGACGTAAATACACAAAAATACAAACCAGCAGATACATCAATAAAAATCACACACATTAATATCCACTCACACACACACACACACACCATTTTGCTGTTACCTCAGTAACTGCCTGAATCGATGCACCATACTTCAACAACAGATCCATTACTTTAATCCTGTTTTTCTTGCATGCGATATGAAGTGGGGTGAAACCATTCTGCAACACAAATTCATGATTTATTCATGATTCAATTCTTTTCAACTGTTCATTTCAAGACAAAAAACCTTTTCCTCTTTTATCAGAAGCTTTTTTTCCCCTAACTCTCATTTGGACTGTACCTTAGTGTAGCAAAGGAAATAGGAATACCAAGAGGGATCAAGATAGTTACAGTGGGGCTAATGGCCTACATTCCACAGCATTACAACAGCAACATGCATTTATATAACAATTCAGACACAATAAAACTTCCAAAGGCACTGTGCAATCAGACAAAATTTGTCAATGAGTCACATAAGGACACACTACCAAAAGCTTAAGGAGCAGCCTAAAGGAGAAGTGAGAGGCAGAGAGGTTTAGAGATTACAGCCTTGGTAGGTGAAAGCATAGGCCCCATTATAGAGCAAAGAAAATCAAGGATGCAAACGGAACTCAGAGAAATTATAATCATAGGTCGTTAATGGCTTAAGAACCTGGGTGGTATTTCTGATCCTTTTGATACATACCTACAAAAATCTTTTTATCTCTATTCGTCTGATCCCAAGCACTCAATCTCTCCTACTAGCACACTTGCCCCTCTTGCATTGTGATAGTATTGGTTCTTTCTCTATTCCTCAAGGTATCATTTACCTACTTGTCTCCCTTCCTGCTTCGCAGGCTGAACCCGCCCTTCCTTTTATTTGTTTAGAAATCTGAGTATTGACATGGTGAAAACAGAGACCTCATTGTTATGTACAGAGCTCCGTCCACTGAAGCTTGCTTAAAAGAGGTCATCACTAACTTTTTGTTGGTCTTTATAAAATGTTCATATTGGTAGGGTTCAAATGTGGAGCCATTTGGCCTTCAGTCTGTAAATCCAAAACAAATTTTGATATATTGTTTTGGTATATTAATGCAAGCTGTTGTTGTTTATTGATGGGAAGGTCTTGCTGCTGCTCATGACTGTTGTTGTTGCAATTGGTCTGTTTAATGACCAATTGCAGGCTCTGTCCCTTTTCTTGCCCCATTCTGAAGTAAAGAAAGGTCTTCATGTTAGAATAATTTCAAAATCTAGTTCATGGCTTGTGTTTCAGTAAAGTAACTAAAGATGCTGAGGCTGCAAAAGATTTAGAACACTGACCAGTCTCCCCTGCCCTCTTCATCCACCTGTATTTAATACAACTGTATTAAAATTCTGACTCTGCACCCAAATACCCTTAGACAAAAGATGATAGATTTGTAAAGATTCTTCAGCTAGTCGTTAACAGCAGTTTCTCTTGGTCAGAAGTTAGTGTAATGCACATTAATTCCCACTAGTTGTCCTCAGTGCACTCAACAAATGCATTTACCACACTGCAGCAGGAGTGAGTGCTAAGTGGTTTCCCTAGCAACGCTTTCTTATACTTTGTAGAAAAGTCCTGAAATGAACTTCTGTTTAAAGACATAGAGCAAACAGAAACCAAATGAAAGATCCTCTCAATAAGAGAGGAATTGCATTTATTTGGCACCTCTTAAACCCTGAGAACAGCTCCAAGCGCTTTGCAGCAATTTAATTACAACAACTAGCATTTGTATAGCACCTTTAACATTATAACGCATCCCAAAACATAATCAAATTTGACACTGAGCTACGTAAAGAGATAAAACTGCAATAACAGGAGACGGATCAATTCTAGAGTCAGGCATACTCAGGTACTCACCAATGCTTTGGCATTTGGGTTGGCTTTCTTCTCTAGGAGGACCTTGGCCACCTTGTAATGGCCGCAGTGAGCAGCAACATGCAGTGCTGTCAGATAGTCGTTGGTCACATCATCGACTGGCACATCATGGTGGAGGAGCAGCTTCACAGAATTCAGGTGATCGCCTTGCGTTGCCATGTGCAGAGGGGACAAACCATTCTGATGGAGTACAAACAGAGACATTCACTCACTACTTGGCTCATTAAACAGGATTTACATGCCATTCCGCTCAATAAGTATGTCAGTATTTAGGTTCCACACAAGCCACCTCTCACCCCTCTTCTTTTAACACTGCCAGCAAAATCTTTCACTCCTTTCTCCTTCATGTATTAATCTTAAATGCATCAGTGCTATTAGCCTCAACGGCTCCATGTGTGTTCCACATTCTCACCTCTCTATCAAAGTCTCAGGTATCACATGCTCAAAGAGCAAATTTTATTAAGAAGAACGTGCAACATTTGTCTGGTCCTGATAATTGAATGTAATTTACAACGTGAAAAATGTAAATTATCCTATAATTCAAATCAAGCACTGAAAGTAATGCAACACTACAGAATGATCAGGTAATTTGAATCTAAAGTTGACCGTGTAAATTAAAACCTTTACAAAGAAGTAAAAGGCAGTGACTAAATCCAGATGTGGATTAACAGCGAAGTTGACATGACATTTTCCCTGACACTGAAAGGAAATGTGATCCGTTGGCCCCACACTGAGTTTTACACAGCACAAACATCAGTACATCAGTATGCAGGAGACACAGCCTCACTTCACAGGGCACCCAAGAGTCACAACGAGACAGAAGCAATTAAAACTGAGAAGGCGATGGAATCTACGCAAAAAAGAATCAACTGTACCAAGCAGTATAAAGAGCCAATTCTCTCATTATCTTGTTTTCCTGCTTACTTTCTCTGCCCAATCTTTCTCCTGCCATCTTGGAGGTGTTGCCTTCTCGCTGGGAGTTGCTTTGACAGGGACAGTATGTCCACTGTTACTTCCCTCAAATTCATGTATGAGCATTGACAGTGAGTGCTGGCAGCTCACTGAGTGGGTCCCTTTGCCCTAAACCACCCAGAACAGAGGGAACAGGTGGGCTTGGAGATCATTTTGGACAGCACACCTGATTTTACTCTGCTGAGGAGACAAATTGGGCAGGGTCTGAAACAGATGCTTGACCCAAACCCATGCCATTCTCACCAAACGGTGGGGGTTAAAATTTCCTCTCCAGAGTTTGACCAGGTCCTTACTAATATCCTGACATACATGCTTAGTGTATGTGCACCCACAGACATGCGCCCCCATGCACACACCCAGTGTCTTAATATTAAAAGAAGGTAGGATTTCAGTGACGTTTCCTCGCACTAACTGGAGGACAGAGGCCAATCATCGTGTCCCTCTTAGCATCAGCTGTTGGTTTGTTGATGACACTGGATCGATTGACTAGGTAACTCTAACTGACAAGTGTCAGCCAATCACACAGCATGAGAGGTACCATGTTAACCATCTCCATTTCAAACAATAGAGGGGCATACCTTCAAACACCAGGCATGACGAAACGGCAAGCTACAACTAAAAATAAGAGCTGGCACAAATCTAAAAGGTGCGCAATCAATTTTTGAACAGGAAGTTAAATTGCAGCAAAGTGGGAGGAGGGACTCCTAGGGAAACACACCTATTAAATTAAATTCTTACTCTCTTACTTGCAGGGTTTTTGCCTTGAATCTGCAATATTATAAGGATTATAGGATATTTATGGCACTGTTTCTTGGGCTATTCCATGGACATTCCTTTCAGCCTGCCAATAAGGAGGCTATTGGACTTCCCACGCTAATCTCAGTAACACTGCCATAGTTTTTGGCCGATAATTGAGAAGTGTGCTGTTGGCAATGGAAAGCTTCATGGTCAGAATAACATCAAAGATTCCTTCTGGTCAGAGTATATCTTCTATAGCACTATACACAGGGACCATGCAGCCCAGAGGAAGCCTAACTACATCCAGCATGTTTTTAATGTATTCTATTCCAGATAAGGTAACAATCTTCACACTGCATTACATGGATTAAAATAAGTGTTTCAATATGTGATTTGAAGCCAATAGAGCCTGGCAATTTGTTTCAAATCCTTTGTCAAATGACATACTTTTGTTTTGGAAAGAATTGGGGCTCCTCGATCGAGTAACATTTCCACCACCTGTTCGTGCCCGCTCCTCGCTGCACAGTGGAGAGGGGTGAGACCATCCTGGGAAAAGAATTAAAGCACTATTGTCAAGTTTTATACCAGTACTCCATGTTAAAACCTGCTGATCACAACGAGAGCACTTCACTGGCTGTAAAGGAGGCACTTTGAGATTTATTTGTTTTCTCCCTCGCTATATTTCTTCTTTCTTCCCTCCCTCTGTTTTATCCTTCCATTTATTTTTCTTCCCTACGGACACTGACCAGGATTTTCTGGCCCCATCGCAGCAGCGGGACCCACTGTAGCACATTCGGCGGCCCAGCCAGAAGTCCGCTAACTTTTGGCAGGACCGGACGATCCCGGCAGTGGGCAGGGTCAGAAAATCCCGCCCTGAGAACAAGACTTCCCACGCTAATCTCAGTAACACTGCCATAGTTTTGGTACTGTCTGGATACAACAGTAGCAACTCTCAGAGTTCCGCACTTCCCAATGCAGCTACTTCAGGGGAACACATTAGCCTGTCAGTGACTATTAAAAGTTACGTCCAGCATTCCTGAATGTTGAAAGTAGCATTATTTAAACATGGAGTCTATCCTACTGTGAATAAAACTCAAGTTTTGTTTTTCAAATGTCCTCGATGCAAAACTGCTTTGATTTTAAAGGATTAGTTCTTGTTATAGTACTGGTTATATAAGCAAGGGAGAAAAAATAATGTGAATTTATAAAGTGTGTTTCACAACCTCCGAACATCCCCAAAGTACCTCACAGCCAAATAAATACTTACAACGTGCTATCACTTTTGTAAAATAAAAAAAAAGGAAACTAACTTGCGCACAGCAAGCTTCCACAAAATAGGATACACGAACAGTTAACCTGCTTTTGCTGTTTGAGAGATAAATATTGGCCAGAACAACAGCAAGAACTCCAAAACAAAAACAGAATTGCCTGGAAAAACTCAGCAGGTCTGGCAGCATTGGCAGAGAAGAAAAGAGTTGACGTTTCGAGTCCTCATGACCCTTCAACAGAACTGAGTGAAATTAGGAGAGGGGTGATCTTCCTCGAAGAGTGTCATAAGATTTTTATATCCAACTGAGATGGCAGACGGGACCTTGTTTAAACATCTAATTGGAAAGATGCTACCTCCAGCAGCACAGCATTCCCTCAGTACTGCACTGACCTGCCAATCTCGATAGCAAAAAGTCATAACCTTCTGAATGGCCTGTCTGTGTGACCTGACGTGCAGAGGGGTGCGCCAAGGGAATTCTCGATCTAAGCTCCAGAATTCTCTCCTTCAGCCTCTCTGTCTTGACCTTCCCTTAAGATGTTTTTCAAAATCTACCTCATTGCCCATGGGGTTGTTTACCTGTCTGAATATCTTTTTATGTGGCTCAATCAAATTCTGTTTGGTGACACACTTGTGAAGCACTTTGAGATGTTTTACAACATTAAAGGCCCTATATAAATGAAGTTGTTGTTGGTAGGAGCACAGGTTCTCCCACTGCCAGCTGCACTCCAGAAGATAAAGGATACCTATGCTTTCAGGTACTGGCCAAACTTCTCTCTGGGTCCAAAAACAAAGGAAATGTTTGCTCCTTTCCTACTGACTTTCCAATAGGCCCCACGTCAATGTGAAACTAGCAAATTAAAAAGAGGAAAGTGGTCCAGGAAAAGAAAGGTCATTGGCCTAATATGAACTCTCAAACCACTCATTGAATCTTCCAATAACCTTACCAGTTCAAAGAATAATTGTTGAGGCCAGACTTTTTATCATGAATACTCTTTAAGGTAGATTTTTTGACTAGGCGACAGACTAGAGCAACCATGACCCACCGCCGGCACAGATCAGTGATCAGTCACTGGGTCTAACCAGAGAACCCACTGCCGGCACAGATCAGTCACTGGGTCTAACCAGAGAACCCACCACTGGCACAGATCAGTGATTAGTTACTGGATCTAGCTAGAGACTCCACCACCAGCAAAGATCAGTGATCAATCGCTGAGTCTAACCAGAGACCCCACCGCCGGCAAAGATCAGTGATCAGTCACTGGATCTAGCTATAGACCCCACCACCAGCAAAGATCAAAGATCGATCTGAGTCTAACCAGAGAACCCACTGCCAGCACAGATTAGTGATCAATCGCTGAGTCTAATTATCAGTGTGGAAAAAACCTAGGTGGCAATTTTTAAAAGAGAATCACCAAGGTGGAAGAAATGAATTCTGAGCATAGTCACAGCTTATTTGCCTCTGTTAAGCTTTTAAAATGCACATTCTTGGCTTTCTGTCAGGATTGGTACGTGGAGACTGCAATATGGAGCTACAGACTTACCCTGGTCTTGGCTTCAATTTGGGATCCTCGGTCCAGTAGCAACTTAACCATATTGGCATTGCCTCTCTTTGAGGCTACGTGCAGTGGAGTGATATCATTCTGAGGAGAATAATCAACTTTTAATCAGTACATGTACATGTAACAGAACCCTCATTACCAGAAATGCAGCAACATCCAACACACCTTACATTGGGCAAGAGCATTATTATTTTACAGCTTCAGTCTGCTCAGGATTCAGAAGCTTCTTTCAAACCTACAGAGCAGACTTTTAATATCAGCAACCATGCATACAACAACAAAAAAAGCTTCAGTCAAAACATTGCTGACAATTCCTTGCTCACTGCTCCAATTTCCTTAAGCAAAGTGAATTCTCATATAGAATAATTAGCAATAACCCAGAGACTTCAAATGAGCTTTCAACTTATTTGTACAAGTGTGGGTGTTACAGTAAGCAGAATAACGCTATTTGTCTTCATTGCAGCCTTGGCTGTCGGACAGACGGGGACTCCTAGTGTAGGGCCTTGCTTATCGAGAATGGCCTCCAATTGCCCAATGCACAAAGGGTCAATTTGTGATGCCCTGTCAGTTTTCTTGTGGCCTCCGTTCCCAATTCTCATACCCGCTTTGCCATGCCAGGAAACCACACCCTGGAAAGCAGGTACAACAACATTCACTGCATCCGCCTGCAGGTTTTACATTGATCACTTGGGATGTGTCTTCTTCCAGTTCTCTGTGAATCTGGTTTGCCAGGAACTGGGTAGCTCTCAGCCCCCCATCGCCCACCTCCCCAACACTCCTTTTTTCTCTTTCTCCGATGATCTTCGCATTCTGTACTGGGCTGGATTGAATGCCAGGCTGCTCAAACCTCCTCACTCAACTTCCTTGGAACCTAGGAACAGGAAGAGGCCATTCAGCCTCTCGAGCCTGCCCCGCCATTCAATGAGAGCATGGCTGATGTCTATCTTTACTCCATTTACCTGCCTTGAATCTATAACCCCTAATACCGTTACCAACACAAACCTATCAATCTTAGTTTTCAAATTTTCAATTGATCCCCAACCTCAACAGCTTTTTTGCTGGGACCGTCGGGGGATAGGGAGGAATAGCAGGTTTCAGATTTACATTCTGTTTTGTATGAAGTAGTAGTTCCTGGCATCACTTCCGAAAGGCCTAGTTCTAATTTTATTATACCCTCTTGTTCTGGATTTCCCCAGTAGAAACAGTTTCATAGAATCATACAGCAGAAGAGGCCCTTCGGCCCATCAAGTCTGCACCGACATGAAAGAAACAACTGACCTACCTACCTGATCCCATTTACCAGCACTTGGCCCATAGCCTTGAATGTTATGAGGTGCCAAATGCTCATCCAGGTACTTTTTAAAGGATGTGAGGCAACCCGCCTCCACCACCCTCCCAGGCAGTGCATTCCAGACCGTCACCATCCTCTGGGTAAAAAAGCTTTTCCTCACATTCCCCCTAAACTTCCTGCCCCCTTGTGACTGACCCTTCAACTAAGGAGAACAGCTACTCCCTATCCATGCCCCTCATAATCTTGTACACCTAGATCAGGTCACCTCTCAGTCTTCTCTGCTCCAACGAAAACAACCCAAGTCTAGCCAGCCTCTCTTCATAACTTAAATGTTTCATCTCAGGCAACATCCTGGTGAACCTCCTCTGCACCCCCTCCAGTGCAATCACATCCTTCCTATAATGTGGTGACCAGAACTGCACATAGCACTCCAGCTGTGGCCTCACCAAGGTTCTATAGAACTCCAACATGACCTCCCTACTTTTTGTAATCTATGCCTCAATTGATAAAGGCAAGTGTCCCATATGCCTTTTTCACCACCCCACTAATATGCCCCTCTGCCTTCAGAGATCTATGGACACACACGCCAAGGTCCCTTTGTTCCTCAGAACTTCCTAGTGTCATGCCGTTCATTGAATACTTCCTTGTCAAATTACTCCTTCCAAAGTGTATCACCTCACACTTTTCAGGGTAAAATTCCATCTGCCACTTATCTGCCCAGTTGACCATCCCGTCTATATCTTCCTGTAGCCCAAGACACTCAACCTCATTAATAACCACCCGGCCAATCTTTGTGTCATCCGCAAACTTACTAATCCTACCCCCACATAGTCATCTGTGTTGTTAATATGAATGACAAATATTAGGGGACCGAGCACAGATCCCTGTGGTACGCTACTGGACATTGGCTTCCAATCACGAAAGCATCCTTCTGTCATCACCCTCTGCCTCCTACAACTAAGCCAATTTTGAATCCGCCTTATCAAATTATCCTGTATCCCATGTGCATTTGCCTTCTTTAAGTCTCCCATGTGGGACCTTGTCAAAGGCTTTGCTGAAATCCATATAAACTACATCAACTGCACTACCCTCATCTACACACCTGTTCACCTCCTCAGAAAATTCAATCAAATTTGTTAGGCATGACCTCCCTCTGACAAAGCCATGCTGACTATCCCTGATCAAACCTTGCTTCTCCAAGCGGAGAAAGAGACTCTCCTTCAGAACTTTCTCCAATAGTTTCCCTACCACTGACGTGAGACTCACTGGCCTGTGGTTCCCTGGCTTATCTCTGCAACCCTACTTAAATAGCGGAACCACATTAGCTGTTCTCTAGTCCTCTGGCACCTCCCCCGTGGCCAGAGAGGAATTAAAACTTCAGGTCAGAGCCCCTACAATCTCCTCTCTTGCCTCCCTTAGCAGTCTGGGACACAAATAATCTGGACCTGGAGATTTGTCCACTTTTAAGCCTGCCAACACCTCCAATACCTTGTCATTCCCTATATCAATTTGCTTACGAACCACACAGTCTCTCTCCCAGAGTTCCATACCTTCATCCTTATTCTCTTGGGGTGAAGACAGGCGTGAAGTATTCATTCAACACTCTAGTGATGTCCTCTGGCTCCACTCATAGATTGCCCACTTGGTCCCTAATGGGCCCTACTCTTTTCCTGGTTATCCTCTTCTCATTGATATAATTATAGAATGGCTTGGGATTTTCCCTACTTTTACCAGCCGGAGCTTTCTCATATCCCCTCTTTGCTGTCCTAATTGTTTCCTAAGCCCCACCCTGCACTGTCTATACTCCACTAATGTCTCTGCTGATTTGATTCCCTTGTACCTGGTAAAAGCCTCTCTTTTCCTTCTCATCGTAACCTGAATATCTCTGGTCATCCATGGTTCTCTGGGCTTGTTACTCCTTCCTATCACTCCAGAGGGAACATGTTGAGCCTGTACCCTCCCCATTTTCTTTTTGAACACCCCCCACTGTTCCTCTGTGGATTTCCCCACAAGTAACTGTTTCCAGTCTACCTTGGCTAGATCCTGCCTTATTTTACTAAAATCCACTCTCCCCAATCCAAAACATTTTTTTGCAACTTGTCAATTTCTTTGTCCCTAACAAACTTAAACTATGCCATGTTGTAGTCGCTATCATTAAAATGCTCGCCCACCACCACCTCAGCCACCTGTCGGGCTTCATTCCCCAGAATTAGGTCCAGCACTGCACCGTCCCTTATTGGATCCTCTACATATTGACCTAAAAAGTTCTCCTGTACACATTTCAAGAAATTCACTCCATCCAAGCCCTTAACACTATGTCTATCCCAATTAATGTTGGGAAAGTTGAAATCACCTAATATAATTACCCTTTTGTTATTGTTTTTACACACCTCCACAAACCGTGCACATATTTGCTCCTCAATTTCCCGCTGACTATCTGGGGGTCTATAATAAACACCTAATAATGTGGTTGCCCCTTTTTTATTCCTAAACTCTACCCACAAAGCTTCATTCAATGCATCCTCCAAGATATCATCTCTCCTTACTGCAGTAACTGACTGCAATGCCTCCTCCTCTTTTACCCCCTCCCCTGCCTCGCCTGAAGATTCTCTATCCCGGAATGTTGAGCTGCCAATCCTGCCCTTCCCTCAACCACATCTCAGTGATTGCTGCTATATCACAATTCCACTTGTCAATCCTCACCCTTAATTCATCCGTTTTACCTGTAATACTGCTGGCATTAAAGTAGAGGCATCCAGCTTTGCCTTACTCCCTTGAAGCTTATTGCAGCTGTACTCCCTCTGACTTGATTGTTTTACTGCATTATGTGTCCCTATTCTGCTAACATTCTGTGTCCCCTCCCCCTGCCGAATTAGTTTAAAGTCCTCCCAACAAACACTAGCAAACCCGCCCGCAAGGATATTAGTCCCACTCTGGCTCAGATGTAGACTGTCCTGCTTGTACAGGTCCCACCTACCCCAGAAACGGTCCCAGTGATCCATTCATCTAAAACCCTCCCTCCTGCACCAACTCTTAAGCCACGTATTCATCTGCACTAATCTCCTATTTCTGTGCTCGCTAGCACATGGCACTGGGAATAATCCAGAGATTATAACCCGAGAGATCTTGCTTTTTAGTCTACTGGCTAACTCCCTGAATTCTTGATGCAAGACCTCATCCCTCTTTCTACCTATGTCATTGGTACCAATATGTACCATGACCTTTGCCTTATTACTCTCCCCCTTCAGGATGCCCTGCAGCCGTTCAGTGACATCCTGGACCCTGGCATCAGGGAGGCAACACACCATCGTGGAGTCACATTGACGGCCACAGTAGTGCCTATCTGTTCTCCTGACTATTACTGACTAGAAACCTCTATTACTATTGCTCATCCTCCCCTCCTATACAGACAGGCTGCTTGTGATGCCAGAAGCTTGGCTCTGTCCGCACTCCCTGGAGGAACCAGTTTCATTTTAAACTCCCTGTCAAATCCCTTAATCATCTTAAACACCTCAATTAGAGTACCCCCTTAATCTTCTAAAGGAATTGAAGCCTCATTAGTGCAATCAACCCTGATTCCCTTAATACTTAAAGCTTCTCCACTCTGCTGACGGCATTTACTGTGGCAGTACCACTAAAATCTTAAACCAATGGCTATTTTTTATCTGCAAGCTCTAAATATGAATGCCCAGCAAGGCTGTCTGACTGCTGGAGCCTTCACAAGTGAACTTGGTTCAAACATACATTTCCACTGTTTTGTGATTGGGTATCGGGTATCCAAGCTGATTTTCCCATTCCCCAGCTTAGGGGTACTGAGGTCAATTGTAGTATCTGCCTCACCGTGCCCACCTATTGCCATCTCGAACTTCAAACTCCAATTTAGGGTCGGACCATAATTCCCACCCCACAATTCACACTTCCAGGCAAAATGTACACTCACAATGGCTTGCTCCTATTCACTCTCATGCAGCTATCTTGAATGATAGGTAATAATCCAGTGGGCTGTCCAGGAGGATTCCATCAAAGCACATGATGGAAAGTACCAGTGGAGAGAGGCCCTGAAGGATAATGTAAATCTGACAGCAGAGCTGTTGTGGCCTACTGGCAGGAGGCTGGGGCCCCTCAGAAAGGCCACCATAAAGCGAACAGATGAGAAACAAATGAGAAATCTGCTCTGATGTCCGTAGTGTTGTTTCCTCCACAGTCCCCCTTGACTTCCTGAAATAAGCACAGGCTAAACCCAAAGGGCAAGGTGGCAAATTTACCCCGGGCCTCTGCCTGTGTCGCTTGAGCTCTCCACATGGAGCCTAGCAAACCACTCAGTTGTATCAAAGCTGTAACTAATGGTTCAGAAGGCAGTCACCACCAGCATCTCAAGGGCAATGTATGGGCAAGCTGTGGGCAATAAATACTGGCCTTGCCAGCAATGCCTACAATTTGGGAATGAAGAAAGAGATGGGTTCATAGCCCCTTTTCCTTTAACCCATTAGGGATCTTATTCCCTCATCCAACCAGCCCCACTGCCATCCACTACCTCAGGGTAGAAGGGGTGCATTAATAAGCACATGACCTGTATTACTATAGGGCACATTGTCTGGGCTATGGGGTCAGGGTGGGGACGGGCACTCAGGTACAGCTGCAATCCAAATGCTTAAATAGATTTAGATTGTGGCCCTGCCAATCAGATGGACAATTAACCTATTTCTTTAAGTAGCTGTACACCTTCAAAAGGAACACTGTGGTTCGAGGGCAGAAGTATGATTTAATCAACCAATTTGTGAAGATATCTCCTTGAAAGCAGATTTCCAGTTTCTTTCAGGGCAGGGCCAGAGCCCATCTCCAACAGATCCAGGCATGAGGTGTGGAATACCCCCAGTGGAGGAGAGCCAAGAGGACGTTTCTTCCAAACATCCTACACTTACCCCTTCGTGCCTCTAATCCGCACATACTGTATCCCACAACATCTGAATGAGACACACAGTTACTGCATGCTCGCTTTGCCTTGTTTTGCCAGAATATTTGTCACACTTTTATTTCAGCACTGCCCATTGTAAAATGCTTTGCGAACATTTCCATTCAATTTTATCAGCCATTAGGGTAGTGGCAGGTTCTGGCCATTGGGTGGAGTGAATTTCTGAAAACCTTCCTCTCAATTCTGTTGTCATTTTATATATGGAAAAAGTGGTGTTCATTGTCTGTCTATGAGCAACACCATGGTATTTGTGCTAGTACTTAAACAAATGGAATCATTTCACAATACATGCCACTAAATCTCAAGTTAGAACAAACACCACTTTCTTGTTTGTCTTGGCATATTTTTGATTCGAGACCTGCAGGGAGAAAACATTAAAGAAGTACAGGAGAAAACATACTGTCAAATCATGATTCAGGATCTTACCCTGGCTGTGAAATCTACAGCAGCACCTCGATTCAGTAGCAGTGTTGCTACATTTATATTCCCGTAGTGAGCAGCTATATGGAGAGGGGTAAAACCACTCTGAAAGAAAGAAAAGATTTTGAGCTTTCAGTTTTGCTTGTATGATGCACATCAGCCTCAAAGGCACTTCATTTCACCAAAGCGGTTGCTGGTTAGTTGAGGCTCTGCAGTTAACCCCAGAGAAAGATTCTGCAATGCCACATCCTCACTCCAAGCTTGTTTGGTTCGCTATTGCTACATATGGCCACCTGAGCTTTGCTTTGATTCCAGTCAGTCAGTGCACTATGAAACCCAAGGCAAAGGAGGTCTGCAGTGCTGAGCTGCAGCGAGCACTCGAGTCTAAATCTGGAGTTGCCACACATCTGTGTGGATTCACCCTGTCCCCTTTCAGCAGCAATAAACCAACATCGTGCAGAGCACCCACCATCACAGGAGGTTTATTGTGTGTTTGATAATCTCTGGAAACATAGGAGATGTTTGCACAGAATGATTGTGACCTAGGTTTTACCAGACCTCTCATAACCCTGGCAGTATATTAATATGAATATAAATTCGCACCAAAAAAGCAATTACAGAAAATTTCATCTGCAAACTAGGCTGTAGAATGTAACTGCTAATTTAGTTAAATTCCAAGCAGTGGATTTTTGAAAGGGAATCCTGAATCGCAGCATATCTTACAGTTTATATGACTGGCATTTTATGATGTTCTTCGGTTTACATGTTCTGCCTTATTACTCCCCTTGTTTTTTTACATCCCCAAAGAAGGCAGATTTCATGGATGGATTTAAAAAATAATGTATCCCCCTCCCACCACACCACCATTTCCAAATCTTGGCCTATGAACTGATTCGCAAAAGATCCTTTTTAGGATTAAAACTGGCCAGAACCTAAACATCAACCAAAATGAAAATGGGGAGATATGCATAACAGGCCGCTGAATTAATATCACCCAAAATCAAGATTACCCCCACAAACTCTAAACCCCATCACTACATCAGCAGTTAGCTGGCTTCAAATAGATCAATGAAGCAATTCTACTGGAAATGCAACTGTGCATGAGAGTTGTGCTACACCTAATACAGCAGTTCTTTACATCAACACTGGGTGATAAATCCAATTCCTCGGGACTGGCTCAGCCCTCACCATTACCAGCAAAACACCTCACATAAAAGCTTCACATAGACTTCAGCCCCTTGCCTCAGCATGGTCAGGCCACGGCTTTTAACATAGTTTGGTCATCTTATTGTACTTGAAGGGTAGACAAATTCTTGCATTAAGTACGTGCAAATTGAAACATTACAGTAAAATAAATTAAGTCATCGTATCAAGCCCTTTTTAAGCTTGAAAGATAGAAAGTGACTTATGCATCAGTGGAATTGTACTCCGTGAATTATATAATATGCATAAAACAATGAGTGTGACCCAATTATTGGATCTTACAGTAAAAATCAAACCACACAGTTTAAATGCACCACTTGCCCGTGGGTCCAAGTGTGCTTAAAGGGTACATGCCATCCCATTGGAGAGGTGGGCTGTTAGCACAATATGACAAGTAGTCCACATTGTGGAGGCTATTTCCCATTCAATAGAGTCATCTGCTGCAGCCATCAGCAGAATACAGAACAGGTAGCTATGTTATTAGCCAGTTCTATGGGATACTGTGGCAGACACACCATCAACCAGTCTGGATTACTCTCAATTGTGATTTGCTGTCTCCCCAGCCAGAAGTATGGGACAACACATCCCCTTTAAGGAAGTGGCAAAGGGAACAGGGTGAAGATCCAAGTGACTTGTGCGTAACCATGCTCGGTCAAAAGTTCCTGTGGATGCTGAACTGACAAGTGTTCGGATCGATAAAACAGATCAATTGTCTTTAGGAATCCGATACATTTGGATGTGGTCCCACTTGGCAAGTAGCTCATCTCCATCATTGTATAATGTTAGACAGGGCTTGTCATCTCGTGTTTTAAGTGATTAAGAGCATGCAACTAATAATTCGGGCCCCACACTACTGGAGTCCTGGAGTTACTAGGCGCATTTGCAAAAATGTTCAGCAAGTTTCATAGCCATGCTTACTGTGGGGGGAAAAAGATCCTGTGTTTAAGGATGTGTCTGTGTTTCTTTTTAAGGCTCTTAAAGTCCCTTTGTGCTGACACTTGCAGGGTAAGTGTCATGCAGCAGCTTGAGAAGTCAATCCTGGATGCACACTCGATCAGGGCTGTCTGCAGTTCTCAGTATATTTATCACATCGCAACTCTAGCAAGGGCCCAATTGGCTCTTCCAAGTATTGATCGAGTTTGTGTTCCGATCAAAATAAATTCGAAATGGGAAGTTAACCATTTTTGGCAACTTTCAAAATGACAACAGAAGTAGGGAAGACAGGAGAATATCCTGGGCCTAAAGCTCTCAGGACCAACTGCAGAAAGCCCTGCGATTTGATCTATTTCTCCAGATTTGGACATGCTACATTATCGGAAGCAGTTAAACTCTCCAAATCAAAAAAGAAAGCATAGCCAGAAAAAAAGAGAGATGAAGCAGCAGCAGCACAAAGATTATGAGTGACGTGGCATATAACATATATACCTCTGTGGTCCTATTCACCATCATCTACGATAGCACATTGGGCAGAGAAAGAAGGAAAGAAAAATGAAGGATTAGTTCACCAACGGGTGATGAGAGTTCGTAAAGCCCTGTGATGACAAACGGAAAAAAAAAGCAGTGATCCAAGCAAAATGGGAAGTAGAGACGGCAACAAAACAATGGAAGGAGGGAAGTGTAAGACTGGATAGGAAGGGGTTGAAGAGGAAGAGATTCCTTGCACACTAACTTTACATTATCTGAAATATTCTCTCAAATGAAAATATTTGAACACAATTTTTGAAAAGAAAAGCAATCACAGACATCCCTGTAAAACAAAGATTTTGTAAATGTTTACTTTTTTAACCTCACTATTGGGTTGCCAACTCTGGTTGGACACATTCCTGGAGGTTTCAGCACCCAGTCTCTTGCCTCCAACCTCCACAGCCCGGTGCTCCTGTCATTCATCACCAATCATACCCATCTTTGCAGAACACAAGCCAATTGGAAAATAAGCAGGCATTTTGTTACCTAGCTGGATGCTCGGGACATTGAAAACGTTTATTTAATACCCTGATGATTCGCCTCCTGGGTTACTCACAGCAACGTTCTGGAGAATAATCTTCAATTCCTGAAGACACCAGTTCAATCTTGGAGGATAGGTAACCCTACTTGGAGGGGACCAGACGGCCAAAAAATAAATAAGAACACACCACTTTTGGTATTTGCTTTGTTTACTCCTAATGTGCTCTCCACTTGACAACACAATTGTAAGTGGGCCACAAATTGGAGAGAGGGGGCTATGGGTTAGAGAGAGAGAGAGGGGGCTATGGGTTAGAGAGAGAGGGGGCCATGGGTTAGAGAGAGAGAGAGAGGGGGCCACAGGTTAGCGAGATAGAGAGCGAGCGAGCAAGAGAGAGAGCGAGCGACCAAGTGAGCGAGCGAGAGCGAGCAAGAGAGAGAGAGCGAGGGAGAGAGAGAGAGGGGGCCATGGGTTCGAGGGAGAGGGGGCCACGGGTTCAAGAGAGATCAAGAGAGAGAGAGTGGGGGGGGCACAGGTTAGAGGGAGAGAGAGA
The DNA here is from genome assembly GCF_017639515.1 of Carcharodon carcharias. Lineage (NCBI taxonomy): Eukaryota > Metazoa > Chordata > Chondrichthyes > Lamniformes > Lamnidae > Carcharodon > Carcharodon carcharias. Next base: position 52,599,635 of record NC_054483.1, on the reverse strand, counting down.
GAAATAGAGGGCCACGGGTTAGAGAGAGAAAGGCGGCCATGGGTTAGAGAGAGAGAGAGAGATGGGGGGGGGGGCCACAGGTTAGAGGGAGAGAGAGAGAGAGAAGGGGGCCATGGGTTTGAGAGAGAGGGGGCCACGGGTTAGAGAGAGAGAGAGAGATAGAGCGAGCGAGCGGGGCCATGGGTTTTAGAAGAGAGAGAGAGAGGGGGGGGCCATGGGTTAGAGAGAGAGAGAGGGCCACAGGTTAGAGAGAGAGGGGGCCACGGGTTAGAGAGAGAGAGGGGGCGAGAGAGAGAGAGAGAGGGGGCGAGAGAGAGAGCAAGAGAGAGAGCGAGCGCGCGCGAGAGAGAGCGAGAGCGAGCGCGCGCGAGAGAGAGCGAGAGATAGAGAGCGAGAGAGGGGGCCATGGGTCAGAAAGAGAGAGAGAGAGAGGGGTCCACAAGTTAGAGAGAGAGAGAGAGCGGGAGAGAGAGGGGGCCATGGGTTATAAAGAGAGAGGGGTCCACGGGTTAGAGAGAGCAAGAGAGAGAGAGGGTGGGGCCACAGGTTAGAGGGAGAGAGAGAGAGAGAGAGGTCGAGAGAGAGAGAAAGGGGGCCATGGGTTAGAGAGGGGGGGGGGTGCGGGGCACGGGTTAGAGAAAGAGAGTGAAAGAGGGCCATGGGTTAGAGAGAGAGAGAGAGAAGGGGGCCATGGGTTAGAGTGAGAGGGGGCCATGGGTTAGAGAGAGAGAGAGCGTGCAAGGGGGCCATGGGTTACAGAGTGAGGGAGAGAGAGAGAGGGGGGGCCACAGGTTAGAGAGAGAGAGAGAGAGAGAGAGAGAGAGTGGGCCAGGGGTTAGAAAGAGAGGGGGGGCCATGGGTTAGAGGGAGAAGAGGGGAGGGCCACAGGTTAGAGGGAGAGAGAGAGAGGGGGGCCACGGGTTAGCAGGAGAGAGATAGAGAGAGCAAAAGAGTGAGGGCCACAGGTTAGAGAGAGAGAGAGAGACAGAGGGGGCAATGGGTTAAAAGAGAAAGAGGGGGGGGCAATGGGTTAGAGAGGGTGAGAGAGAGCGGGTGAGAGAGAGCGGGAAAGAGAGAGCGGGAGAGAGAGAGAGCGGGAGAGAGAGAGAGAGCGAGAGAGAGAGAGAGCGAGAGAGAGAGAGAGCGGGAGAGAGAGAGAGAGAGAGAGCGGGAGAGAGAGAGAGAGCGGGAGAGAGAGAGGGAGAGAGAGCGAGAGCGGGAGGGAGAGAGAGAGCGGGAGGGAGAGAGAGAGCGGGAGGGAGAGAGAGCGGGAGAGAGAGAGCGGGAGAGAGAGAGAGCGGGAGAGAGAGAGAGCGGGAGAGAGAGAGCAGGAGAGAGAGAGAGCGGGAGAGAGAGAGAGCGGGAGAGAGAGAGCGGGAGAGAGAGAGAGCGGGAGAGAGAGAGAGCGGGAGAGGGAGAGCGGGAGAGAGGGAGGGGGCCATGGGTTAGAAAGAGAGAGGGGTCCACGGGTTAGAGAGAGAGAAAGAGGGGGCCACGGGTTCGAGAGAGATCGAGAGAGTGAGAGAGAGGGGGCCACAGGTTAGAGGGAAGGAGAGAGAGAGAGAGAGAGAGAGAGAGAGAGGCGGACGAGAGAAAGAGAAAGGGAGCCACAGGTTAGAGAGAGAGAGAGAAAGAGGGGTGCGGAGAGAGAGGGGGACATGGTTTAAAGAGAGAAAGGGGGCCATGGGTTAGAGAGAGAGAGGGGGCGAGAGAGAGAGGGGGCGAGAGAGAGAGAGAGAGAGTGGTGGCCGTGGGTGAGAGAGAGAGAGAGGGGGCCATGGGTTAGAAAGAGAGAGGGGTCCACAGGTTCGAGGGAGAGGGGGCCACGGGTTAGAAAGAGTGAGAGAGAGGGGGCCATGGGTTTGAGAGAGATCGAGAGAGAGAATGGGGAGGGGGTGCACAGGTTAGAGGGAGAGAGAGAGAGAAAGGGGGCCATGGGTTAGAGAGAGAGAGAGAGAGAGAGAGAGAGAGAGAGGGGCCACGGGTTCGAGAGAGATCGAGAGAGAGCGTGGGGGGGGGGGCACAGGTTAGAGGGAGGGAGAGAGAGAGAGAAGGGGGCCATGGGTTTTTGGGAGAGAGAGAGGGGGCCACAGGTTAGAGGGAGAGAGACAGAGAGAGGGAGAGAGAGAGAGGGGGCCATGGGCTAGAGAGAGAGAGAGAGAGAGGGGGGGCACAGATTAGAGGGAGAGAGAGAGGGGGCCATGGGTTAGAAAGAGAGAGAGAGAGAGGGGTCACGGGTTAGAGAGAGAGAGAGAGAGAGAGAGAGAGAGAGAAGGGCCACGGGTTAGAAAGAGGGAGAGAGAGAGAGGGGTCACCGGCTAGAGAGAGAGAGAGAGGGGGGGCCACGGGTTAGAGGGAGGGTGAGAGAGAGAGAGAGAGACGGGGGCGAGAGAGAGGGGGCGAGGGAGAGATGGAGGGGGCCATGGGTTAGAGGGAGAGAGAGGCGGCCACGGGTTAGAGGGAGAGAGAGAGAGAGGGCCACGGGTTAGAGGGAGAGAGAGGGGTGGCCACAGGTTGGAGGGAGAGAGAGAGAGGAGGCCATGGGTTAGTGAGAGGGAGGGGACCATGGGTTAGAGAGAGAAAGAGAGAGAGAAAGGGGGCCACAGGTTAGAGGGAGAGAGAGGGGGCCATGGGTTAGAAAGAGAGAGGGGGCCACAGGTTAGAGAGAGAGAGAAGGGGCCCAGGTTAGAAAGAGAGAGAGAGAGAGAGGCGGCCACAGGCTACAGAGAGAGGGGGGGGGGCACAGGTTAGAGGGAGGGGGAAAGAGAGAGAGAGAGAGAGAGAGGACGAGGGAGAGAGAAAGGGGGCCACGGGTTAGAGAGAGAGAGAGAGAGGGGGACATAGTTTAAAGAGAGAAAGGGGTCCACGGGTTAGAGGGAGAGAGGGGTCGAGAGACAGAGAGTGGGGGCCGTGGGTGAGAGAGAGAGAGACAGATAGCGCGAAAGAGAGGGGGCCATGGGTTAGAATGAGAGAGGGGTCCACTGGTTCAAGAGAGACGGGGCCACGGATTAGAGAGAGAGAGAGAGAGAGGGGGCCACGGGTTCGAGACAGATCAAGAGAGAGAGTGGGGGGGGCACAGGTTAGAGGGAGAGAGAGAGAAATAGAGGGCCATGGGTTAGAGAGAGAGAGAGAGAGAGAAAGGGCCACGGGTTAGAGAGAGAGAGAGGGGCCATGGGTTAGAGAGAAATGGGGCCATGGGTTAGAGGGAGAGAGAGGAGGGGCCACAGGTTAGAGGGAGAGAGAGAGAGAGGGGGCCACGGGTTAGAGGGAGAGTGAGAGAAAGAGAGCGAGAGAGGGTAGGGCCACAGGTTACAGGGAGAGAGAGAGAGGGGGTGAGAGAGAGAGAAAGGGGGCCATGGTTAGCGAGAGAGAGGGCCATGGGTTAGAGAGAGAGAGCGGGGGCCATGGCTTAGAGAGAGAAAGAGAGAGAGAGAAAGGGGGCCACAGGTTAGAGGGAGAGAGAGGTGGCCATGGGTTAGAAAGAGAGGGGGGGCCACAGGTTAGGGAGAGAGAGAAGGGGCCACGGGTTAGAAAGAGATAGAGAGAGAGAGGGGGGCCACGGGCTAGAGAGAGAGAGAGTGGGGCCACAGGTTAGAGGGAGGAAGGGAGGGAGAGAGAGGGGAGGGCGAGAGAGAGAGGGCGAGGGAGAGAGAAAGGGGGCCACGGGTTAGAGAGAGAGAGAGAGAGGGGGCCATGTGTTAGAGAGAGAGAGGGCCACAGGTTAGAGAGTGAGAGAGAGAGGGGGGGCCATGGGTTAGAGAGAGAGAGAGAGAGAGAAGCACGAGAGAGAGAGGGGGACATGGTTTAAAGAGAGAAAGGGGGCCACGGGTTAGAGAGAGAGAGAGAGAGGGGGCGAGAGAGAGTGGGGGGGCGAGAGAGAGGGGGGGGGCGAGAGAGAGGGGGGGCGAGAGAGAGAGGGGGTGAGAGAGAGAGGGGGGGAGAGAGAGAGGGGGCGAGAGAGAGACAGTGGTGGCCATGGGTGAGAGAGAGAGAGCGCAGGAGAGAGGGGGCCATGGGTTAGAAAGAGAGGGGGTCCACGGGTTCGAGGGAGAGGTGGCCACGGGTTAGAGAGAGAGAGGGGGCCACGGGTTCGAGAGAGAGAGAGAGAGAGTGAGAGAGAGAAAGGGGGCCATGGGTTAGAGAGAGAGATGGGGGGGCACACCTTAGAGGGAGGGAGAGAGAGAGAGAGAGAGAGAGAGAGAGAAGGGGGCCATGGGTTAGAGAGAGAGAGAGGGGGCCATGGGTTAGAGAGAGAGAGAGAGAGAGAGAGAGAGCGGGTGAGGGGGCCACGGGTTAGAGAGAGAGGGAGAGAGAGAGAGAGAAGGGGGCCATGGGTTAGTTAGAGAGAGAGAGAGCGAGCGAGGGGGCCTTGGGTACAGAGAGAGAGAGAGAGATAGAGGGGGCCACAGGTTAGAGGGAGAGAGAAAAAAAGAGTGCCATCGGTTAGATAGAGAGAGAGAGAGAGAGAAAGGGGGCCATGGGTTAGAGAGTGAGAGAGAGAGAGAGAGAGAGGGGGGGCACACCTTAGAGGGAGGGAGAGAGAGAGAGAGAGAGAGAGAGAGAGAGAAGGGGGCCATGGGTTAGAGAGAGATCGAGATCGAGAGAGAGAGAGAGGGGTGTGGGGCACACCTTAAAGGGAGGGAGAGAGAGAGAGAGAGATAATGAGTGAGGGGGCCATGGGTTTTTGAGACAGAGAGAGATGGAGAGAGAGGGGGCCACAGGTTCGAGAGAGATTGAGAGAGAGAGAGAGAGAGGGGGGCCACAGGTTAGAGGGAGAGAGAGAGCAATAGAGCGCCATGGGTTCGAGAGAGAGGGTGGGGCCACAGATTAGAGGGAGAGAGAGAGAGGGGGCAAGAGAGAGAGAAAGGGGGCCATGGGTTAGAGAGAGTGATCGAGGCCACAGATGAGAAAGAGAGAGAGAGCGGGGGCCACGGGTTAGAGAGAGAGTAGAGAGAGAGAGAGAAGGGGGCCAGGGGTTAGAGAGAGAGAGTGAGCGAGGGGGCCATGGGTTACAGAGAGAGAGAGAGAGGGGGCGGGCCACAGGTTAGAGAGAGAGAGAGAGAGAGAGTGGGGGCCACAGGTTAGAGAGAGAGAGAGAGGGCCCTGGGTTAGAGAGAGAGAGAGAGGGCCCTGGGTTAGAGAGAGAGAGCGCGCGAGCGAGGGGGCCATGGGTTACAGAGAGAGAGAGGGGGCCACAGGTTAGAGAGAGAGAGGACCACGGGTTAGAGAGAGAGAGAGGGGCGCTAGAGAGAGAGGGGTACATGGTTTAAAGAGAGAAAAGGGGCCACGGGTTAGAGGGAGAGAGGGGGCGAGAGAGAGAGAGTGGTGGCCATGGGTGAGAGAGAGGGGGCCGTGGGTGAGAGAGAGAGAGCAAGCGAGAGAGTGAGAGAGACAGAGAGAGAGAGTGTGGGGGCCAGGGGTTAGAAAGAGAGAGGGGTCCACGGGTTCGAGGGAGAGGGGTCCACGGGTTCGAGAGAGAGAGAGAGGGGGCCACGGGTTCGAGAGAGATCGAGAGAGAGAGTGGGGGGGGGACACAGGTTAGAGGGAGAGAGAGAAAGGGGGCCATGGGTTAGAGAGAGAGAGGGGGGCCACGGGTTAGAGAGAGAGAGAGAGAGAGAGGTTGGGGCCACAGGTTAGAGGGAGAGAGAGAGAGAGGGAGGGGGCAAGAGAGAGAGATCGAGGCCACAGGTGAGAAAGAGAGATAGAGAGAGACAGGGGGCCACGTGTTAGAGAGCAAGAGACAGAGAGTGAGAGAGAGAAAAACAGTGAGGGCTATGGGTAAGAGAGAGAGAGAGAGAGAGAGAGAGGGGGCCATAGGCTAGAGAGAGAGAGAGAAAGGCCACAGGTTAGAGAGAGAGAGAGAGGGAGAGAAAGGAGGCCATGGGTTAGAGAGAGAGCGGGGGGCCACGGGTTAGAGAGCGAGAGACAGAGAGAGAGAGAGAAAGAGAGAGAGCCACGGGTGAGAGAGTGAGAGAGAGGGGGCCACGGGTTAGAGAGAGAGAGAGAGAGAGGGGGCCATGGATTAGAGAGAGAGAGGGGGCCACGGTTAAGAGGGAGAGAGAGAGAGAGAGAGGGCCACGGGCTAGAGAGAGAGTGAGGGAGCCACAGGTTAGAGGGAGGGGGGGGGGGCGAGAGAGAGAGAAGGGGCCATGGTTTAGAGAGAGAGAGAGAAAGGGGGCCATGGTTTAGACAGAGAGAGAGAGAGAGAGAGAGGGGGGGGCCACAGGTTAGAGAGAGAAAGGGGGCCATGGGTTAGAGAGAGAGAGAGAGATGGAGCCATGGGTTAGAAAGAAAGAGAAAGGGGTCCATGGGTTAGAGAGAGAGAGGGGCCACGGATTAGAGAGAGAGTGAGAGAGAGAGTGAGAGAGAGAGAAGGGGGGGCCACAGGTTAGAGAGAGAGAGGGAGGGCCACGGTTAGAGAGAAAGAGGGAGGGCCATGGGTTAGAGAGAGAGAGAGAGAAAGGGGGCCATGGTTTAGAGAGAGAGAGAGAGGGGGGGGCCACAGGTTAGAGAGAGAAAGGGGGCCATGGGTTAGAGAGAGAGAGAGAGAGAGATGGAGCCATGGGTTAGAAAGAGAGAGAAAGGGGGCCATGGGTTAGAGAGAGAGAGGGGCCACGGGTTAGAGAGAGAGAGAAAGGGGGCCATGGTTTAGAGAGAGAGAGAGAGAGAGAGTGGGGGGGGCACAGGTTAGAGAGAGAAAGGGGGCCATGGGTTAGAGAGAGAAAGAGAGAGATGGAGCCATGGGTTAGAAAGAGAGAGAAAGGGGGCCATGGGTTAGAGTGGGAGAGAGAGAGAGTGAGAGAGAGAGAAGGGGGGCCACAGGTTAGAGAGAGAGAGGGAGGGCCACGGTTAGAGAGAGAACGGGGGGCCATAGGTTAGAGAGCGAGAGACAGAGAGAGAGAGAAAGAGAGAGGGCCACGGGTGAGAGAGAGAGAGGGGGGGGGGGGATAGAGAGAGAGGCGGCCATGGTTTAGAGAGAGAGAGAGAGAAAGGGGGCAATGGTTTAGAGAGAGAGAGAGGGGGGGGGCCACAGGTTCGAGAGAGAAAGGGAGCCATGGGTTAGAGAGAGAGAGGGGCCACGGGTTAGAGAGAGAGAGAGAGTGAGAGAGAGAGAAGGGGGGCCACAGGTTAGAGAGAGAGAGGGAGGGCCACGGTTAGAGAGAAAGAGGGAGGGCCATGGGTTAGAGAGAGAGAGAGAAAGAGAGAGAGGGCCATGGGTTAGAGATAGAGAGAGAGAGAGAGGCGGCCACGGGTTAGAGACAGAGAGAGAGAGAGTGAGAGAGAGGGAGGCCATGGGTTAGAGATAGAGAGAGAGAGAGAGGCAGCCACGGGTTAGAGAGAGAGAATGAGGGGGCCACAGGTTAGAGAGAGAGAGAGAGAGACTGAGAGAGAGCGGTCCATGGGTCAGAGAGAGAGAGGGGGCCACGGGTTAGAGAGAGAGAGAGAGAGTGAGGGAGAGCGGTCCATGGGTCAGAGAGAGAGAGGGAGCCACGGGTTAGAGAGAGGGAGAGAAAGAGAGAGAGTGCCACAGGTTAGAGAGAGAAGAGAGAAAGAGAGAGAGAGAGAGAGATGGAGCATGGGTTAGAGAGAGAAAGGGGGCCATGGGTTAGAAAGAGAGAGGGGCCACGGGTTAGAGAGAGAGAGAGAGTGAGGGGGCCACAGGTTAGAGAGAGAGAGAGAGTGAGGGAGAGCGGTCCATGGGTCAGAGAGAGAGAGGGAGCCACGGGTTAGAGAGAGGGAGAGAAAGAGAGAGAGTGCCACAGGTTAGAGAGAGAAGAGAGAGAGAGAGAGAGAGAGATGGAGCATGGGTTAGAGAGAGAAAGGGGGCCATGGGTTAGAAAGAGAGAGGGGCCACGGGTTAGAGAGAGAGAGAGAGTGAGGGGGGCACAGGTTAGAGAGAGAGAGAAAGAGAGAGGGCCATGGGTTAGAGAGAGAAAGAGGCAGCCATGGGTTAGAGAGAGAGAGAGAGAGGGGGCCACAGGTTAGAGAGAGAGAGAGAGAGGGGGGTCCATGGGTTAGAGAGAGAGAGAGAGGGGGCCACAGATTAGAGTGAGAGTGAGAGAGGGCCAAGGGCTAGAGAGAGAGGGGGGGAGCCACAGGTTAGAGAGAGTGAGAGAGAGAGAGAGAGAGGGGGCGAGAGAGAGAGAGGGGGCCATGGGTTAGAGAAAGAAAGGGGGCCATGGGTTAGAGAGAGAGAGAAAGTGAGAGAGGGCCACGGGTTAGAGATAGAGAGAGAGAGAGAGGGGGCCATAGGCTAGAGAGAGAGAGAGAAAGGCCACAGGTTAGAGAGAGAGAGAGAGAGAGAGAGAGAGAGAGAGGGGGTGGGGGCCATGGGTTAGAGAGAGAGCGGGGGGCCACGGGTTAGAGAGCGAGAGACAGAGAGAGAGAGAGAAAGAGAGAGAGCCACGGGTGAGAGAGTGAGAGAGAGGGGGCCACGGGTTAGAGAGAGAGAGAAAGGGGGCCATGGTTTAGAGAGAGAGAGAGAGAGTGGGGGGGGCACAGGTTAGAGAGAGAAAGGGGGCCATGGGTTAGAGAGAGAAAGAGAGAGATGGAGCCATGGGTTAGAAAGAGAGAGAAAGGGGGCCATGGGTTAGAGTGGGAGACAGAGAGAGTGAGAGAGAGAGAAGGGGGGCCACAGGTTAGAGAGAGAGAGGGAGGGCCACGGTTAGAGAGAGAACGGGGGGCCATAGGTTAGAGAGCGAGAGACAGAGAGAGAGACAGAAAGAGAGAGGGCCACGGGTGAGAGAGAGAGAGGGGGGGGGGCGATAGAGAGAGAGGCGGCCATGGTTTAGAGAGAGAGAGAGAGAAAGGGGGCAATGGTTTAGAGAGAGAGAGAGGGGGGGGCCACAGGTTCGAGAGAGAAAGGGAGCCATGGGTTAGAGAGAGAGAGGGGCCACGGGTTAGAGAGAGAGAGAGAGTGAGAGAGAGAGAAGGGGGGCCACAGGTTAGAGAGAGAGAGGGAGGGCCACGGTTAGAGAGAAAGAGGGAGGGCCATGGGTTAGAGAGAGAGAGAGAAAGCGAGAGAGGGCCATGGGTTAGAGATAGAGAGAGAGAGAGTGAGAGAGGGAGGCCATGGGTTAGAGATAGAGAGAGAGAGAGAGGCAGCCACGGGTTAGAGAGAGAGAATGAGGGGGCCACAGGTTAGAGAGAGAGAGAGAGAGAGTGAGAGAGAGCGGTCCATGGGTCAGAGAGAGAGAGGGGGCCACGGGTTAGAGAGAGAGAGAGAGAGTGAGGGAGAGCGGTCCATGGGTCAGAGAGAGAGAGGGAGCCACGGGTTAGAGAGAGGGAGAGAAAGAGAGAGAGTGCCACAGGTTAGAGAGAGAAGAGAGAGAGAGAGAGAGAGAGATGGAGCATGGGTTAGAGAGAGAAAGGGGGCCATGGGTTAGAAAGAGAGAGGGGCCACGGGTTAGAGAGAGAGAGAGAGTGAGGGGGCCACAGGTTAGAGAGAGAGAGAGAGTGAGGGAGAGCGGTCCATGGGTCAGAGAGAGAGAGGGAGCCACGGGTTAGAGAGAGGGAGAGAAAGAGAGAGAGTGCCACAGGTTAGAGAGAGAAGAGAGAGAGAGAGAGAGATGGAGCATGGGTTAGAGAGAGAAAGGGGGCCATGGGTTAGAAAGAGAGAGGGGCCACGGGTTAGAGAGAGAGAGAGAGTGAGGGGGGCACAGGTTAGAGAGAGAGAGAAAGAGAGAGGGCCATGGGTTAGAGAGAGAAAGAGGCAGCCATGGGTTAGAGAGAGAGAGAGAGAGAGGGGGCCACAGGTTAGAGAGAGAGAGAGAGGGGGCCACAGATTAGAGTGAGAGTGAGAGAGGGCCAAGGGCTAGAGAGAGAGGGGGGGAGCCACAGGTTAGAGAGAGTGAGAGAGAGAGAGAGAGGGGGCGAGAGAGAGAGAGGGGGCCATGGGTTAGAGAAAGAAAGGGGGCCATGGGTTAGAGAGAGAGAGAAAGTGAGAGAGGGCCACGGGTTAGAGATAGAGAGAGAGAGAGGGGGGGCCATGGGTTAAAGAGCGAGAGAGAGGGGGCCATGGGTTAGAGAGAGAGAGAGGGGGCCACGGGTTAGAGAGAGAGAGAGAGAGAGAGAGAGACAGAGACTGAGAGAGAGCGAGAGAGTGAGAGAGGGGTGGAGAGAGAGAGCCACGGGTTAGAGAGAGAGATAGAAAGGGGGCCTTGGGTTAGAGAGAGGGACCGGGGGCCATGGGGTAGAGAGAGGGAGGCCATGGCTTAGAGAGAGAGAGAGCGTGGGTCATGGTTTACAGAGCGAGAGAGAGAGAGAGAGAGGGCCCCACGGGTTAGAGAGAGAGAGAGAGAAGGGGGGCCTCGGGTTAGAGAGAGACAGAGAGGGGGCCACAGGTTAGAGAGAGAGAGAGAGAGGGGGCCACGGGTTAGAGGGAGAGAGAGAGTGAGAGAGAGAGGGGTCACAGGTTAGAGAGAGAGGGGGCCACGGGTTAGTGAGAGAGAGAGAGAGAGAGTGAGAGAGAGAGAGAGAGAGGGGGGGGCCACAGGTTAGAGAGAGAGGGGGCCACAGGTTAGAGAGAGAGAGAAGGGGCCACAAGTTAGAGAGAGAGGGGGCCACGGGTTAGAGAGAGAGGGGGCCACAGGTTAGAGAGAGAGAGAAGGGGCCACAGGTTAGAGAGAGAGAGAGAGGGGGCCACAGGTTAGAGAGAGGGGGCCACAGGTTAGAGAGAGAGGGGGCCACAGGTTAGAGAGAGAGGGGGCCACGGGTTAGAGAGAGAGAGAGAGGGGGCCACGGGTTAGAGAGAGAGGGGGCCACAGGTTAGAGAGACAGAGAGAGAGAGAGAGGGGGGGGCACAGGTTAGAGAGACAGAGAGAGAGAGAGGGGGGGGGCACAGGTTAGAGAGAGGGAGGAGGCCACAGTTTAGAGAGAGAGAGAGAGAGAGCGGGCCACAGGCCGCAGCAAAGCATGCAAGTGGTGTACGAGGATTACCTTGGACTCCACATCAGCGTTGTGGTCGTTTTGTAGGAGAAGAGCAGCAGCTTTGGTATCATCCTTGCGAGCAGCAATGTGCAGGGCTGGCAGGCGGACCTTCCCCTTTGTGTCGTTCTCGAGCAGCAGGGAGACCACCTGGTCATGGCCTTGCTGCAGCGCGACTGCCAGTGGCGTAAAGCCATCCTGCAGCGGGGGAAGAGAAAAGGCAGAATGATTTCCCTGGCACTGACGGTGTGCAGGACTCCTCTACCAAGAAAGTGGTGAGATTGTGGAACTTGGGGCCAAGATGAACAGTATGAATACATTTAAGGAGAAGCTAGTTAAATGCACCAGTCATAAAAGAATAAAAGGTTATGCTAATAGGATTTAGATGAAATGGGGAGGGAGGAGGCTTGTGTGGAACATAAACACTGGCACAGAGCTGCTGGATAGAATGATCTGTGCTGTAAATCCCATGTAAAAATTTAAGTATCTCGCCATTTAACAACAATGTTTGAGCTCAGCTTTATCAGGATGATTGCTCTTCATGTGAAGGAGGTTCCCAGCACCCAGAGACTGGACAGTGGCTGTCAGGGAGGCTCTCTTTCCCTGGAGGGATTTTGAGTTCATTACCTTCACCTCAGCAAGAGCATTCAATTCTGTTTTTACCTTTGGGGGCCACACAGCTCTGTACCAGCAAGCCTTGGACAACACGTGCCGATGTTTAAATTCATGTTCCTATTCATTGGCATTGCAGAATTTGACTAACTGGATTGCTCTTTCAAAGAGCCTGCAGCAGTATGCTGGCCAAATGGCCATCTTCTGTGCTGCAAGATCCTATAATCATAAGCAAACTTGCTTACAATAACAGATATTAAGTCCTCTGATCTGGAGTTTCGCTCATGCATTCTATTTCATAATAGTCACCAGATAGTCGTTTGGTAGCACAGAACTTGAATATTGCTGGAAAAAAGAGACATGTTTAAGCTTTATGTCTTGCACTCATCAGTTCACCTCGCAAGAATACCAATATAAGGAGAAAATACCAAGTTATACTGTATGTGAAAAGAGTGCTGATTGGTTGAGAAGTTGGCAAATGCGGATCGTATCAAACAGCATGTCCCAGCCGCTGTGCACACAATGGGCAGGGTACAGACTGTACCCAACCAGCCTGTGCTTGCAAAACTCAAAACAGTCTCCAACACTAGATGTGATTCCGCGATTGAACAACATTTGCCAAATAATCCTCAGTGTGCTAAGAATTACACGGGCAACCAATTTATGAGTGTGGCACATTTGCATGTACTGGAAGCTACATATATTAATACACAGGGCCCTGTTCTTTGCAGACAGAAAGAACGTGTACACACATTACACTTGTTTCGGCTAAACAAAATAAGTGACAGCCATTCGCTGACTCATTCCTCAGGGCAATGCCTTGACCAACCAGGGTCAAGCTGCCTGGTTTAAATATCAACAATGCTTAACAGTTAACTGTCAGTCACCATCACCATTCTCCATGGCAATGCCACTTGCCAACCAAGCAGCATTCTCTTCACATACAGTATAAATTGCTGTTTTCCCCTTATATTGGTATTCTTGCGAGGTGCCTTGAAAAGTACAAAACAAAAAACTTTGACATGCCTCTTCTTTCAGCAACGTTCACCAGATAAGGAACTCATGAGTTAAAGGGATGATTACCCCGTTGTGGATCTTGGGTTGGAGCAGTGCTTGCAGTGGGTTCAATCCCCATGGAGATCTGAGTTTATAATATAGCCTGACACTCCACCACAGTACTGAGGGAGGGCTCTACTGTCAGAGATGCCGTCTTCCAGACAAGACATTAAATTGGGGTCCTGTCTGCTCTCTGAGTTGGCTATAAAAGATCCCATGGCACCATTTGAAAAAGCGCTGGAGAGCTCTCTCTGGTGGGAGATATAATTGTCTTGGGTTTATCAAATTAAAAATGTCCCATGTGACCCATCAAGACAAATGCGACTGAGGAAATTCTTTCTACGCCGTGTGTCCCATTTTCATGTCTTTTTAAGTAAGGCTGAAGAGTAACGCTATATCAATCAAGGCAGAGAGAATAAAGATGTGGAGATACCTCAGTTGCGATGCTCTGACTTGCACCATTGTCCAGGAGAAACTTTACAACTTCTAGATGATTCTCCTGTGCAGCCATGTATAAAGGAGTAAAGCCATTCTGCAAAAGATAATGTATTTTCATTATACAATTGAGGGAGAAGAAGTCCCATTTAGTCAGTCTACATAGCCATTGAAGCTGAGCCCTTTCTCTTGAAGAGAATTTTGTCCCAAGGGTGACTGGTCTGCTTGCTCTACACAAACTGACAGAGATGCAGCACGTGACCCACATTTCCTGATGGTGTTTCCAACATTTGCAATATTTTGCGCCTTATTTTGAAGTTTTTGGATTCTGAATATATCCAGTGCGCGAAGCAGTTGGAGAGAAAATCAGGGAGAGCAGACTGGCCATGGCCTAATTTATGGGGGGAGCTGGCTGGAGGTTCCCCCATCCTTTCTGTCCAACTGATCTTCTCAGCCCAGGGAGCAGGTGGGGGGAATTTCAAACTAACAACAGAATGAAAAGACACAAACTGGAGAAGTCGGATTCCTGTCAGTGTGCCTTGGAGTCAGGGGGCAGGTAAGAGGGGAACTCCCAGCAGCTATTACCAGACGAAGGAGCTGACACTCTCCTCTATCTATCTCAGGCTTCAGGATGAAGTTGCAGAGTGGGCCGAATGGCATTATTGGACCCAAATCTGCATGTATAATTTGGAACCTGACTTCCTTCCTGTGGACATCCTGCTCGTCTGCTCGAAAGAGCAGTTTAAGATCGGGATCCATCAGGAAGGGAGCAGGATAAGAGGGGTTCAGTAAGGAGTCACGTTATTTTAATGACCGTTCCCCTCCCCCAAACAAAACAGCTCCCACGAATTAAAATTGGGGTCAGAGCATTCGTCACCATCTGTGAATAGACGCAACATATCCAGTTTTAATCGAAGTTTAAAACTAAAGAGTTATCTTGACAATATCAGTGTGAGCCCTAATCCTGACAATGCTTAAACTGCTGCCCAGGGGGCAGTTTGATCAAGGGCCAGCTCCCCCTGATCTGTATCCAGTGCCAATATACAGCAAGCCTGGCTGCAAAGCCGTCTGATGTTCATGTGCATGCAATTGGCTTCCAGTGCAGGTAACTGGAAGGGCCATGGAAGAAGTTAAGGGACAGTGCCCATCGCACCTGGAGCAGAAAAGGGGTAAATAATTAGTGCCAGCTTCTCTTCTGCATCGCACCAGTTTCTGGAATGCCATTGGGAACAGGACAGAGGACAATTGGCCATTTTAGCTCATTTGTCATCATATAACTGGAGAATATTTCAAGTAGAGAATTTTTTTTATCAAAAACAATTGTGGAACAGCAGTATAGGAATTCTATTAAAATAACCAAACTTAACTAAATCAATGCATTGAATTTACTTTCAGAGATCTTCTGTTTCATAATGTCAGGACAATTCAAGTTAGGTACCAAAATAACTGCCGGCGCGACATTAGTCGTCTCAATTTCTCTGCTCCTCTCACCCATTCTAACCTGTCTCTCTCTGAACTTACTGCACTCCATTCTCTCAGGTCCAACCCTGACATTGTCATCAAACCCGCTGACAAGGGTGGTGCTGTTGTTGTCTGGCGCACTGACCTCTACCTCGCGGAGGCTGAGCGTCAACTCGCAGACACTTCCTCCTACCTCTCCCTGGACCATGACCCCACCACTGAACATCAAGCCATTGTTTCCAGGACTGTCACTGACCTCATCTCCTCTGGGGATCTCCCTCCCACAGCTTCCAACCTGATAGTCTCCCAACCTCGGACGGCCCGCTTCTATCTCCTACCCAAAATCCACAAACAGAACTGCCCCGGTAGACCGATCGTCTCAGCTTGTTCCTGCCCCACAGAACTCATTTCTCGTTATCTTGACTCCCTTCTCTCTCCCCTTGTCCAGTCCCTTCCCACCTACATCCGTGATTCCTCTGACACCTTACGTCACATCAACAATTTCCAGTTCCCTGGCCCCAACCGCTTCCTCTTCACCATGGACGTCCAATCCCTCTACACCTCCATCCCCCACCAGGATGGTCTGAGGGCCCTTAGCTTCTTCCTCGAACAGAGGCCCGAACAATCCCCATCCACCACTACTCTCCTCCGTCTGGCTGAACTTGTTCTCACACTGAACAACTTCTCCTTCAACTCCTCTCACTTCCTCCAAATAAAAGGTGTGGCTATGGGTACCTGCATGGGCCCCAGCTATGCCTGTCTCTTTATGGGGTATGTGGAACATTCCTTGTTACAGTCCTACTCCGGCCCCCTTCCACAACTCTTTCTCCGGTACATCGATGATTACTTCGGTGCCGCTTCATGCTCTCGTCAGGACTTGGAAAAATTTATTAATTTTGCTTCCAATCTCCACCCCTCCATCATTTTCACGTGGTCCATCTCTGACACTTCCCTTCCCTTCCTTGACCTCTCTGTCTCAATCTCTGGTGATAGACTGTCCACCAATATCCATTACAAACCCACCGACTCCCACAGCTATCTCGACTACAGCTCCTCACACCCCGCTTCCTGTAAGGACTCCATCCCATTCTCTCAGTTCCTTCGCCTCCGTCGCATCTGTTCCGATGATGCTACATTCAAAAACAGTTCCTCCGACATGTCCTCCTTCTTCCTTAACCGAGGTTTTCCACCCACGGTCGTTGACAGGGCCCTCAACCGTGTCCGGCCCATCTCCCGCGCATCCGCCCTCACGCCTTCTCCTCCCTCCCAGAAACATGATAGGGTCCCCCTTGTCCTCACTTATCACCCCACCAGCCTCCGCATTCAAAGGATCATCCTCCGCCATTTCCGCCAACTCCAGCATGATGCCACCACCAAACACATCTTCCCTTCACCCCCCTTATCGGCATTCCGTAGGGATCGCTCCCTCCGGGACACCCTGGTCCACTCCTCCATCACCCCCTACTCCTCAACCCCCTCCTATGGCACCACCCCATGCCCACGCAAAAGATGCAACACCTGCCCCTTCACTTCCTCTCTCCTCACCGTCCAAGGACCCAAACACTCCTTTCAATGAAGCAGCATTTCACTTGCATTTCCCCCAACTTAGTCTACTGCATTCGTTGCTCCCAATGTGGTCTCCTCTACATTGGAGAGACCAAACGTAAACTGGGCGACCGCTTTGCAGAACACCTGCGGTCTGTCCGCAAGAATGACCCAAACCTCCCTGTCGCTTGCCATTTCAACACTCCACCCTGCTCTCTTGCCCACATGTCTGTCCTTGGCTTGCTGCATTGTTCCAGTGAAGCCCAACGCAAACTGGAGGAACAACACCTCATCTTCCGACTAGGGACTTTACAGCCTTCCGGACTGAATATTGAATTCAACAACTTTAGGTCGTAAGCTCCCTCCCCCATCCCCACCCCCTTTCTGTTTCCCCCTTCCCTTTTTTTTCCAATAAATTATAAAGATTTTCCTTTTCCCACCTATTTCCATTATATAAATAAAAAAAAAACCCCACTAGAGCTATACCTTGAGTGCCCTACCATCCATTCTTAATTAGCACATTCGTTTAGATAATATCACCAACTTTAATTTTAACACCTATGTGTTCTATTGTACTATTGTCGTTGACATCTTTTGATGATCTGCTTCTATCACTGCTTGTTTGTCCCTACAACCACACCCCCCCCCCCCCACCTCTTTGTCTCTCTATCTCTCCGCCCCCCACACACACACCTTAAACCAGCTTATATTTCAACTCTTTCTTGGACTCGAACGCAAGTTCTGTCGAAGGGTCATGAGGACTCGAAACGTCAACTCTTTTCTTCTCCGCCGATGCTGCCAGACCTGCTGAGTTTTTCCAGGTAATTCTGTTTTTGTTTTACCAAAATAAATCCTTGTACTTTTAAAAAATATTTTGAAAAACTAACCACCTGTGTTTGTTTCCTTCACTGTGTGAAAGACAATGTGCTCAGGGCTAATCTGTAATCTTAATAGAACCTCTGCACGTGTGCTGGAGGAGTCAGCTGATTCATTTTCTCTCATTTTAATGTGAAGCCAACTTCCATTTAATAGAAAGTGAAACGTCAGATTGTGAGTGTAATGTGCGGTCGTCAATCAAATATATCTTTATCCTCATTTAATATCAAAACCCATTTGTTTCGAAGCCATCCTGTGGAGCCCAGCTTTCTATTCAGCATTCCAGGCATGTACCAATGCAGTTAGACAGACACGGGGAAACTGAACTGAAGATCAAAGGTCATGTATATCTTTAGTGCTTCTTTTGAAATTGAAGTTAACACGCAACTGCAGTGTAAAGTAGATTAGGTTTCGGAGACCATATTGTAAGCTCCATCAACCAGTCAGTGGGCTACAAAATATAAATACAGCCAGGTGTTGGCACTCTGCAAAGTCACTAGATTTCACAAGTCACCTGACATTCTAACTTTCCGGTAAATGTTTAACTACTTTCCAATACATCCCATAACCAGAGAAATGGTACTTCAAATTTTCCAAAGTGTTCAAGACACATAGGAACAGGAGGAGGCCATTCAGCTCTTTGTTTCACCCATCAGTGAGATCATGGCTGATCAATATCATAACTGCATTTGTCCCTCTTAGTTGCATAAACCTTTACTCCTCTTGCTAACAAAACTCCATTAATCTCCGGGCAGGGTGGGTGGGGGTGGAGAGTTCCAGGTTTCCACTACCCTGTATGTGAAGAAGTGCTTTCTGGCAACACCCCCGAGTGGCCTGGCACCAATTTTAGGTTCTGCCCCTTTTGTTCTGGACTCTCCCAGCGAAGGAAATTGTTTCACTGTTGACCCTGTCAAATCCTTTAATCAACATAAACATCTCAAACTGATCACCACTTAAACTTCTATAGTCAAGGAAAGGCAAGCTCAGTATATGCAACCTGTCTGGATAACTTTACCCTTTCAGCCTTGATATCATTCTGGTAAATCTGCAATGCAGGACACAAGACACAAAGGGAGAGCAATGACTCCCACCGGGCTGGGGGCTGTACACACGCAAAGGGGGGGGGGGGGGGGGATGCTGTACACACGCACACACACACACCCAGGGTGGGGCTGTACACACACATACACATACACACAGGGTGGGGCTGTACACACATATACACACATTGGAATGGGCCTGTACAGGCTAAGGTGTGGGGCGGTACACAAACCCGTACTGGGGTAAGACTGTACGCACACACACACACTCACAGGGGTGGGGCTGTACACACACACACACACACATGCTGGGGTGGGACTGTACACGCACACACACACACTGGGGTGGGACAGTACACGTACACACACACGCTGGGGTGGGACTGTACGCACGCACATGCTGGGGTGGGGCTGTACACGCACACACAAACGCTGGGGTGGGGCTGTACGCACGCACACGCTGGGGTGGGGCGGTATGCACACACACACGCTGGGGTGGGGCTGTACGCACATACACACGCTGGGATGGGGCTGTACGCACACACACACACGTTGGGGTGGGGCTGTACGCACACACACACACGCTGGGGTGGGGCTGTACGCACACACACACACGCTGGGGTGGGGCTGTACGCACACACACACGATGGGGTGGGGCTGTACGCACACACACACACACACGATGGGGTGGGGCTGTACGCACACACACACGCTGGGGTGGGGCTGTACGCACACACACACGCTGGGGTGGGGCTGTACGCACACACACACGCTGGGGTGGGGCTGTACGCACACACACACACTGGGGTGGGGCTGTACACACACACACACACACACTGGGGTGGGGCTGTATGCACACACACACGCTGGGGTGGGGCTGTACGCACACACACACGCTGGGGTGGGGCTGTACGCACACACACACGCTGGTGTGGGGCTATACGCACACAGACACGCTGGGGTGGGGCTGTACACACACAGACACGCTGGGGTGGGGCTGTACACACACAGACACGCTGGGGTGGGGCTGTACACACACAGACATGCTGGGGTGGGGCTGTACACACACAGACACACTGGGGTGGGGCTGTGCACACACAGACACGCTGGGGTGGGGCTGTACACACACACGCCGGGATGGGGCTGTACACACACACGCCGGGATGGGGCTGTATACACACAAGACGGGATGGGGCTGTACACACACACACACACGCTGGGATGGGGCTGTACACACACACACACACACACACGCTGGGATGGGGCTGTACACACACACACACGCTGGGATGGGGGGCTGTACGCACACACACACACGCTGGGATGGAGCTGTACACACACAGACACGCTGGGATGGGGCTGTACACACACACACACACACACGCTGGGATGGGGTTGTACACACACACACACCCTGGGATGGGGCTGTACACACACACACACACACACACACACACGCTGGGGTGGGGCTGTACACACATACACACGCTGGGATGGGGCTGTACACACACTCACACACATGCTGGGGTGGGGCTGTACACACACACACACATGCTGTGGTGGGGCTGTACACACACACACGCTGGGGTGGGGCTGTACACACACACACACGCTGGGGTGGGGCTGTACACACACACACACGCTGGGGTGGGGCTGTACACACACACACACGCTGGGGTGGGGCTGTACACACACACATACACGCTGCGGTGGGGCTGTACACACACACACACACGCTGGGGTGGGGCTGTACACACACACACACACACGCTGGGGTGGGGCGGTACACACACACACACGCTGGGGTGGGGCTGTACACACAAACGCTGGGGTGGGGCTGTACACACACGCTGGGGTGGGGCTGTATACACACACACACACACACGCTGGGATGGGGCTGTACACACACACACACGCTGGGATGGGGGGCTGTACGCACACACACACACACACACGCTGGGATGGGGCTGTACACACACAGACACGCTGGGATGGGGCTGTACACACACACACACACACGCTGGGATGGGGTTGTACACACACACACACCCTGGGATGGGGCTGTACACACACACACACACACACACACACACACACACACGCTGGGGTGGGGCTGTACACACATACACATGCTGGGATGGGGCTGTACACACACACACACACATGCTGGGGTGGGGCTGTACACACATACACATGCTGGGATGGGGCTGTACACACACACACACACATGCTGGGGTGGGGCTGTACACACACACACACATGCTGTGGTGGGGCTGTACACACACACACGCTGGGGTGGGGCTGTACACACACACACACGCTGGGGTGGGGCTGTACACACACAGACACACGCTGGGGTGGGGCGGTACACACACACACACGCTGGGGTGGGGCTGTACACACAAACGCTGGGGTGGGGCTGTACACACACGCTGGGGTGGGGCTGTATACACACACACACACACACATGCTGGGGTGGGACAATACACGCACACACACGCTGGGGTGGGGCTGCACGCACGCACACGCTGGGGTGGTGCTGTACACGCACACACACATGCTGGGGTGGAGCTGTACGCACGCACACACGCTGGGGTGGGGCTGTACACACACACACACTGGGGTGGGGTTGTACGCACACACACACGCTGGGGTGGGGCTGTACGCACACACACACGCTGGGGTGGGGCTGTACGCACACACACGCTGGGGTGGGGCTGTATGCACACACACGCTGGGGTGGGGCTGTACGCACACACACACGCTGGGGTGGGACTGTACGCACACACACATGCTGGGGTGGGGCTGTACGCACACACACACGCTGGGGTTGTACGCACACACACACACAGGGGTGGGGCTATACGCACACACACACTGGGGTCGGGCTGTACGCACACACACATGCTGGGGTGGGTCTGTATGCACACACACACGCTGGGGTGGGGCTGTACACACACACACATGCTGGGGTGGGGCTGTACGCACACACACACGCTGGGGTGGGGCTGTACGCACACACACACGCTGGGGTGGGGCTGTATGCACACAGACACGCTGGGGTGGGGCTGTAGGCACACAGACACGCTGGGGTGGGGCTGTACGCACACAGACACGCTGGGGTGTGGCTGTACGCACACAGACACGCTGGGGTGGGGCTGGACACACACAGACACGCTGGGGTGGGGCTGTACACACACAGACACGCTGGGGTGGGGCTGTACACACACACGCCGGGATGGGGCTGTACACACACACACATGCTGGGATGGGGATGTACACACACACACACACACACACACGCTGGGATGGGTCTGTATACACACGCACACACGCTGGGATGGGGGGGCTGTACACACACACACACACACACACACACACACGCTGGGATGGGGCTGTACGCACGCACACGATGGGGTGGTGCTGTACACACACAAACACATGCTGGGGTGGGGCTGTACGCACGCATACGCTGGGGTGGGGCGGTACGCACGCACACATGCTGGGGTGGGGCTGTACGCACACACACACGCTGGGGTGGGGCTGTACGCACACACACACGCTGGGGTGGGGCTGTACGCACACACACACATGCTGGGGTGGGGCTGTATGCACACACACACGCTGGGGTGGGGCTGTATGCACACACACGCTGGGGTGGGGCTGTACGCACACACACACGCTGGGGTGGGGCTGTACGCATGCACATGCTGGGGTGGGGCTGTACGCACGCACACACACTGGGGTGGAGCTGTACGCACACACACACATGCTGGGGTGGGGCTGTACGCACGCACACACGCTGGGGTGGGGCTGTACGCATGCACACACGCTGGGGTGGGGCTGTACGCACGCACACACGCTGGGGTGGGGCTGTACGCACGCACACACGCTGGGGCGGGGCTGTACGCACGCACACACGCTGGGGTGGGGCTGTACGCACGCACACACGCTGGGGTGGGGCTGTACGCACACACACATGCTGGGGTGGGGCTGTACGCACAAACACACGCTGGGGTGGGGCTGTACGCAAACACACACACTGGGGTGGGGCTGTATGCACACAGACACGCTGGGGTGGGGCTGTACACACACACACACACGCTGGGATGGGGCTGTACACACACACACACGCTGGGATGGGGCTGTACACACACACACGCTGGGATGGGGCTGTACACACACACACGCTGGGATGGGGCTGTGCACACATACACACACTGGGATGGGGCAGTACACACACACACACGCTGGGATGGGGCTGTACACACACACACATGCACACTGGGGTGGGGCTGTACACACATACACACGCTGGGGTGGGGCTGTTCACACACAGACACGATGGGGTGGGGCTGTACACACACAGACACGCTGTGCTGGGGCTGTACACACACATACATGCTGGGGTGGGGCTGTACACACACACACACACGCTGGGGTGGGGCTGTAAACACACACACACGCTGGGGTGGGGCTGTACACACACACACATGCTGGGGTGGGGCTGTACACACACACACGCTGGGGTGGGGCTGTACACACACAAATAGACGGTGGGGTGGGGCTGTACACACACACACAGGGGTGGGGCTGTTCACACACACACACAAACACGCTGGGGTGGGGCTGTAAACACACACACACACACGCGGGGGTGGGGCTGTACACACACACACACACGCTGGGGTGGGGCTGTACACACACACACACACGCTGGGGTGGGGCTGTACACACACACACACACGCTGGGGTGGGGCTGTACACACACACACACACGCTGGGGTGGGGCTGTAGAAACACACACACGCTGGGGTGGTGCTGTACACACACACACACACGCTGGGGTGGGGCTGTACACACACACACACACACGCTGGGGTGGGGCTGTACACACACACACACACGCTGGGGTGGGGCTGTACACACACACACACACGCTGGGGTGGGGCTGTACACACACACACACACGCTGGGGTGGGGCTGTACACACACATACGCTGGGGTGGGGCTGTACACACACACACACTGGGGTGGGGCTGTACACACATACACACACGCTGGGATGGGGCTGTACACACACACACGCTGGGATGGGGCTGTGCGCACACACACACGCTGGGATGGGGCTGTACACACACACACACGCTGGGATGGGGCTGTACACACACACACATACAAACACATGCACACTGGGGTGGGGCTGCACACACATACACAATCTGGGGTGGGGCTGTACACACACAGACACGCTGGGGTGGGGCTGTACACACACACACACATGCTGGGGTGGGGCTGTAAACACACACACGCTGGGGTGGGGCTGTACACACACACACATGCTGGGGTGGGGCTGTACACACACACATAGACGGTGGGGTGGGGCTGTACCCACACACACAGGGGTGGGGCTGTTCACACACACACACAAACACGCTGGGGTGGGGCTGTAAACACACACACACAAACACACACACACGCTGGGGTGGGGCTGTACACACACACACACACACACGCTGGGGTGGGGCTGTACACACACACACACGCTGGGGTGGGGCTGTACACACACACTCACACGCTGGGGTGGGGCTGTACACACACACACACGCTGGGGTGGGGCTGTACACACACACTCACACGCTGGGGTGGGGCTGTACACACACACACACGCTGGGGTGGGGCTGTACACAGACACACACACACACTGGGGTGGGGCTGTAGACACACACACACGCTGGGGTGGTGCTGTACACACACACACACACACGCTGGGGTGGGGCTGTACACACACACACACACACGCTGGGGTGGGGCTGTACATACACACACGCTGGGGTGGGGCTGTACACACACACACACACACACGCTGGGGTGGGGCAGTACACAAACACACACACACGCTGGGGTGGGGCTGTACACACACATACGCTGGGGTGGGGCTGTACACACACACACACTGGGGTGGGGCTGTACACACACACACTGGGGTGGGGCTGTACACACACACACACACGCTGGGTTGGAGCTGTACACACACACACACGCGCTGGGATGGGGCTGTACACACACACACACGCTGGGATGGGGCTGTACACACACACACACGCTGGGATGGGGGGCTGTACGAACACACACACACACACGCTGGGATGGGGCTGTACACACACAGACACGCTGGGATGGGGCTGTACACACACACACACACACACACGCTGGGGTGGGGCTGTACACACACACACACACGCTGGGGTGGGGCTGTACACACACACACACACGCTGGGGTGGGGCTGTACACACACACACACGCTGGGGTGGGGCTGTACACACACACACACGCTGGGGTGGGGCTGTACACACACACACACGCTGGGGTGGGGCTGTACACACACACACGCTGGGGTGGGGCTGTACACACACACATACACGCTGGGGTGGGGCTGTACACACACACACACACACACGCTGGGGTGGGGCTGTACACACAAACGCTGGGGTGGGGCTGTACACACACGCTGGGGTGGGGCTGTATACACACACACACACACACATGCTGGGGTGGGACAATACACGCACACACACGCTGGGGTGGGGCTGAACGCACGCACACGCTGGGGTGGTGCTGTACACGCACACACATGCTGGGGTGGGGCTGTACGCACGCACACGCTGGGGTGGGGCTGTACGCACGCATACATGCTGGGGTGGGGCTGTACACACACACTGGGGTGGGGTTGTACGCACACACACACTGGGGTGGGGTTGTACGCACACACACACGCTGGGGTGGGGCTGTACGCACACACACACGCTGGGGTGGGGCTGTACGCACACACACACTGGGGTGGGTCTGTATGCACACACACACTGGGGTGGGGCTGTACGCACACACACACGCTGGGGTTGTACGCACACACACACACAGGGGTGGTGCTATACGCACACACACACACTGGGGTGGGGCTGTACGCACACACACATGCTGGGATGGGGCTGTACACACACACACACATGCTGGGATGGGGCTGTACACACACACACACACATGCTGGGGTGGGTTTGTACACACACACACACATGCTGTGGTGGAGCTGTACACACACACACGCTGGGGTGGGGCTGTACACACACACACACACTGGGGTGGGGCTGTACACACACACATACACGCTGGGGTGGGGCTGTACACACACACATACACACACACGCTGGGGTGGGGCTGTACACACACACACACACGCTGGGGTGGGGCGGTACACACACACACACGCTGGGGTGGGGCTGTATACACAAACGCTGGGGTGGGGCTGTACACACATGCTGGGGTGGGGCTGTATACACACACACACACACATGCTAGGGTGCGACAATACACGCACACACACGCTGGGGTGGGGCTGAACGCACGCACACGCTGGGGTGGTGCTGTACACGCACACACACATGCTGGGGTGGGGCTGTACGCACGCCCATGCTGGGGTGGGGCTGTACGCACGCACACACGCTGGGGTGGGGCTGTACACACACACACACGCTGGGGTGGGGCTGTACGCACACACAAACTGGGGTGGGGTTGTATGCACACACACGCTGGGGTGGGGTTGTACGCACACACACACGCTGGGGTGGGGCTGTACGCACACACACGCTGGGGTGGGGCTGTACGCACACACACGCTGGGGTGGGGCTGTACGCACACACACAAGCTGGGGTGGGGCTGTACGCACACACACACGCTGGGGTGGGACTGTACGCACACACACACGCTGGGGTTGTATGCACACACACACACACAGGGGTGGGGCTATACGCACACACACACACTGGGGTGGGGCTGTACGCACACACACACACTGGGGTGGGGCTGTACGCACACACACATGCTGAGGTGGGTCTGTACGCACACACACACGCTGGGGTGGGGCTGTACGCGCACACACACGCTGGGGTGGGGCTGTACGTGCACACACACGCTGGGGTGGGGCTGTACGCGCACACACACGCTGGGGTGGGGCTGTACGCGCACACACACGCTGGGGTGGGGCTGTACGCACACACACACGCTGGGGTGGGGCTGTACGCACACACACACGCTGGGGTGGGGCTGTACGCACACACACGCTGGGGTGAGGCTGTACACACAAACGCTGGGGTGGGGCTGTACACACACGCTGGGGTGGGGCTGTATACACACACACACACACACGCTGGGATGGGGCTGTACACACACACACACGCTGGGATGGGGGGCTGTACGCACACACACACACACACACACACGCTGGGATGGGGCTGTACACACATACACATGCTGGGATGGGGCTGTACACACACACACACACATGCTGGGGTGGGGCTGTACACACACACACACATGCTGTGGTGGGGCTGTACACACACACACGCTGGGGTGGGGCTGTACACACACACACACGCTGGGGTGGGGCTGTACACACACACACACACGCTGGGGTGGGGCGGTACACACACACACACGCTGGGGTGGGGCTGTACACACAAACGCTGGGGTGGGGCTGTACACACACGCTGGGGTGGGGCTGTATACACACACACACACACACATGCTGGGGTGGGACAATACACGCACACACACGCTGGGGTGGGGCTGCACGCACGCACACGCTGGGGTGGTGCTGTACACGCACACACACATGCTGGGGTGGAGCTGTACGCACGCACACACGCTGGGGTGGGGCTGTACACACACACACACTGGGGTGGGGTTGTATGCACACACACACGCTGGGGTGGGGCTGTACGCACACACACACGCTGGGGTGGGGCTGTACGCACACACACGCTGGGGTGGGGCTGTATGCACACACACGCTGGGGTGGGGCTGTATGCACACACACACGCTGGGGTGGGACTGTACGCACACACACATGCTGGGGTGGGGCTGTACGCACACACACACGCTGGGGTTGTACGCACACACACACACAGGGGTGGGGCTATACGCACACACACACTGGGGTCGGGCTGTACGCACACACACATGCTGGGGTGGGTCTGTATGCACACACACACGCTGGGGTGGGGCTGTACACACACACACATGCTGGGGTGGGGCTGTACGCACACACACACGCTGGGGTGGGGCTGTACGTACACACACACGCTGGGGTGGGGCTGTATGCACACAGACACGCTGGGGTGGGGCTGTACGCACACAGACACGCTGGGGTGGGGCTGTACGCACACAGACACGCTGGGGTGTGGCTGTACGCACACAGACACGCTGGGGTGGGGCTGGACACACACAGACACGCTGGGGTGGGGCTGTACACACACAGACACGCTGGGGTGGGGCTGTACACACACACGCCGGGATGGGGCTGTACACACACACACATGCTGGGATGGGGATGTACACACACACACACACACACGCTGGGATGGGTCTGTATACACACGCACACACGCTGGGATGGGGGGGCTGTACACACACACACACACACACACACACACGCTGGGATGGGGCTGTACGCACGCACACGATGGGGTGGTGCTGTACACACACAAACACATGCTGGGGTGGGGCTGTACGCACGCATACGCTGGGGTGGGGCGGTACGCACGCACACATGCTGGGGTGGGGCTGTACGCACACACACACGCTGGGGTGGGGCTGTACGCACACACACACGCTGGGGTGGGGCTGTACGCACACACACACATGCTGGGGTGGGGCTGTATGCACACACACACGCTGGGGTGGGGCTGTATGCACACACACGCTGGGGTGGGGCTGTACGCACACACACACGCTGGGGTGGGGCTGTACGCATGCACATGCTGGGGTGGGGCTGTACGCACGCACACACGCTGGGGCGGGGCTGTACGCACGCACACACGCTGGGGTGGGGCTGTATGCACACACACGCTGGGGTGGGGCTGTACGCACACACACACGCTGGGGTGGGGCTGTACGCACGCACACACGCTGGGGTGGGGCTGTACGCACGCACACACGCTGGGGCGGGGCTGTACGCACGCACACACGCTGGGGTGGGGCTGTACGCACGCACACACGCTGGGGTGGGGCTGTACGCACACACACATGCTGGGGTGGGGCTGTACGCACAAACACACGCTGGGGTGGGGCTGTACGCAAACACACACACTGGGGTGGGGCTGTATGCACACAGACACGCTGGGGTGGGGCTGTACACACACACACACACGCTGGGATGGGGCTGTACACACACACACACGCTGGGATGGGGCTGTACACACACTCACACACACACGCTGGGATGGGGCTGTACACACACACACGCTGGAATGGGGCTGTGCACACATACACACACTGGGATGGGGCAGTACACACACACACACGCTGGGATGGGGCTGTACACACACACACATGCACACTGGGGTGGGGCTGTACACACATACACACGCTGGGGTGGGGCTGTTCACACACAGACACGATGGGGTGGGGCTGTACACACACAGACACGCTGTGCTGGGGCTGTACACACACATACATGCTGGGGTGGGGCTGTACACACACACACACACGCTGGGGTGGGGCTGTAAACACACACACACGCTGGGGTGGGGCTGTACACACACACACACGCTGGGGTGGGGCTGTACACACACACACATGCTGGGGTGGGGCTGTACACACACACACGCTGGGGTGGGGCTGTACACACACAAATAGACGGTGGGGTGGGGCTGTACACACACACACAGGGGTGGGGCTGTTCACACACACACACAAACACGCTGGGGTGGGGCTGTAAACACACACACACACACGCGGGGGTGGGGCTGTACACACACACACACACGCTGGGGTGGGGCTGTACACACACACACACACGCTGGGGTGGGGCTGTACACACACACACACACGCTGGGGTGGGGCTGTACACACACACACACACGCTGGGGTGGGGCTGTAGAAACACACACACGCTGGGGTGGTGCTGTACACACACACACACACGCTGGGGTGGGGCTGTACACACACACACGCTGGGGTGGGGCTGTACACACACACACACGCTGGGGTGGGGCTGTACACACACACACACGCTGGGGTGGGGCTGTACACACACATACGCTGGGGTGGGGCTGTACACACACACACACTGGGGTGGGGCTGTACACACATACACACACGCTGGGATGGGGCTGTACACACACACACGCTGGGATGGGGCTGTGCGCACACACACACGCTGGGATGGGGCTGTGCGCACACACACACGCTGGGATGGGGCTGTACACACACACACACGCTGGGATGGGGCTGTACACACACACACACACAAACACATGCACACTGGGGTGGGGCTGCACACACATACACAATCTGGGGTGGGGCTGTACACACACAGACACGCTGGGGTGGGGCTGTACACACACACACACACATGCTGGGGTGGGGCTGTAAACACACACACGCTGGGGTGGGGCTGTACACACACACACATGCTGGGGTGGGGCTGTACACACACACATAGACGGTGGGGTGGGGCTGTACCCACACACACAGGGGTGGGGCTGTTCACACACACACACAAACACGCTGGGGTGGGGCTGTAAACACACACACACAAACACACACACACGCTGGGGTGGGGCTGTACACACACACACACACACACGCTGGGGTGGGGCTGTACACACACACACACGCTGGGGTGGGGCTGTACACACACACTCACACGCTGGGGTGGGGCTGTACACACACACACACGCTGGGGTGGGG
Organism: Carcharodon carcharias; assembly: GCF_017639515.1. Lineage (NCBI taxonomy): Eukaryota > Metazoa > Chordata > Chondrichthyes > Lamniformes > Lamnidae > Carcharodon > Carcharodon carcharias. The sequence continues at coordinate 52,569,935 of NC_054483.1, read as the reverse complement.
CTGTACACACACACTCACACGCTGGGGGGGGTCTGTACACACACACACACGCTGGGGTGGGGCTGTACACAGACACACACACACACTGGGGTGGGGCTGTAGACACACACACACGCTGGGGTGGTGCTGTACACACACACACACACACGCTGGGGTGGGGCTGTACACACACACACACACACGCTGGGGTGGGGCTGTACATACACACACGCTGGGGTGGGGCTGTACACACACACACACACGCGCTGGGGTGGGGCAGTACACAAACACACACACACGCTGGGGTGGGGCTGTACACACACATACGCTGGGGTGGGGCTGTACACACACACACACTGGGGTGGGGCTGTACACACACACACACACGCTGGGTTGGAGCTGTACACACACACACACGCGCTGGGATGAGGCTGTACACACACACACACGCTGGGATGGGGCTGTACACACACACACACGCTGGGATGGGGGGCTGTACGAACACACACACACACACACGCTGGGATGGGGCTGTACACACACAGACACGCTGGGATGGGGCTGTACACACACACACACACACACGCTGGGGTGGGGCTGTACACACACACACACACGCTGGGGTGGGGCTGTACACACACACACACACGCTGGGGTGGGGCTGTACACACACACACACGCTGGGGTGGGGCTGTACGCACACACACACGCTGGGGTGGGGCTGTACACACACACACGCTGGGGTGGGGCTGTACACACACACACGCTGGGGTGGGGCTGTACACACACACATACACGCTGGGGTGGGGCTGTACACACACACACACACACACGCTGGGGTGGGGCTGTACACACAAACGCTGGGGTGGGGCTGTGCACACACGCTGGGGTGGGGCTGTATACACACACACACACACACACACACATGCTGGGGTGGGACAATACACGCACACACACGCTGGGGTGGGGCTGAACGCACGCACACGCTGGGGTGGTGCTGTACACGCACACACACATGCTGGGGTGGGGCTGTACGCACGCACACGCTGGGGTGGGGCTGTACGCACGCATACATGCTGGGGTGGGGCTGTACACACACACTGGGGTGGGGTTGTACGCACACACACACTGGGGTGGGGTTGTACGCACACACACACGCTGGGGTGGGGCTGTACGCACACACACACTGGGGTGGGTCTGTACGCACACACACACTGGGGTGGGGCTGTACGCACACACACACGCTGGGGTTGTACGCACACACACACACAGGGGTGGGGCTATACGCACACACACACACTGGGGTGGGGCTGTACGCACACACACATGCTGGGATGGGGCTGTACACACACACACACATGCTGGGATGGGGCTGTACACACACACACACACATGCTGGGGTGGGTTTGTACACACACACACACATGCTGTGGTGGAGCTGTACACACACACACGCTGGGGTGGGGCTGTACACACACACACACACTGGGGTGGGGCTGTACACACACACATACACGCTGGGGTGGGGCTGTACACACACACATACACACACACGCTGGAGTGGGGCTGTACACACACACACACACGCTGGGGTGGGGCGGTACACACACACACACGCTGGGGTGGGGCTGTACACACAAACGCTGGGGTGGGGCTGTACACACATGCTGGGGTGGGGCTGTATACACACACACACACACATGCTAGGGTGCGACAATACACGCACACACACGCTGGGGTGGGGCTGAACGCACGCACACGCTGGGGTGGTGCTGTACACGCACACACACATGCTGGGGTGGGGCTGTACGCACGCACACACGCTGGGGTGGGGCTGTACACACACACACACGCTGGGGTGGGGCTGTACGCACACACAAACTGGGGTGGGGTTGTATGCACACACACGCTGGGGTGGGGTTGTACGCACACACACACGCTGGGGTGGGGCTGTACGCACACACACGCTGGGGTGGGGCTGTACGCACACACACGCTGGGGTGGGGCTGTACGCACACACACAAGCTGGGGTGGGGCTGTACGCACACACACACACTGGGGTTGTATGCACACACACACACAGGGGTGGGGCTATACGCACACACACACACTGGGGTGGGGCTGTACGCACACACACACACTGGGGTGGGGCTGTACGCACACACACATGCTGAGGTGGGTCTGTACGCACACACACACGCTGGGGTGGGGCTGTACGCGCACACACACGCTGGGGTGGGGCTGTACGCGCACACACACGCTGGGGTGGGGCTGTACGCGCACACACACGCTGGGGTGGGGCTGTACGCGCACACACACGCTGGGGTGGGGCTGTACGCACACACACACGCTGGGGTGGGGCTGTACGCACACACACATGCTGGGGTGGGGCTGTACGCACACACACACGCTGGGGTGGGGCTGTACGCACACAGACACGCTGGGGTGGGGCTGTACGCACACAGACACGCTGGGGTGGGGCTGTACGCACACAAACACGCTGGGGTGGGGCTGTACGCACACAGACACGCTGGGGTGGGGCTGGACACACAGACACCCTGGGGTGGGGCTGTACACACACAGACACGCTGGGGTGGGGCTGGACACACACAGACACGCTGGGGTGGGGCTGGACACACACAGACACGCTGGGGTGGGGCTGTACACACACAGACATGCTGGGGTGGGGCTGTACACACACACGCCGGGATGGGGCTGTACACACACACACACGCTGGGATGGGGATGTACACACACACACACGCTGGGATGGGGATGTACACACACACACCCACACACGCTGGGATTGGGCTGTACACACACGCACACACGCTGGGATGGGGGGGGCTGTACACATACACACACACACACACACGCTGGGATGGGGCTGTACACACACACACACACACACACGCTGGGATGGGGCTGTACACACACACACACACACGCTGGGATGGGGCTGTACACACACACACACACACACACACACACACACACACACGCTGGGGTGGGGCTGTACACACATACACACACTGGGATGGGGCTGTACACACGTACACGTAGTGGGATGGGGCTATACACACACACACACATGCTGGGATGGGGCTGTACACACACACACTGGGGTGGGACAGTACACACACACGCTGGGGTGAGGCTGTACACACACACGCTGGGGTGAGGATGTACACACACATGCTGGGGTGGGGACGTACACGCACACACATGCTGGGATGGGGCTATACACACACACACTGGGGTGGGGCTGTATACACACACACACACATGCTGGGGTGGGGCTATACACAAACACACACATATGCTGGGGTGGGGCTGTACACACACAAACACACACACACACACACATGCTGGGGTGGGGCTGTACACACACACACACACTGGGGTGGGGCTGTACGCACGCCCACGATGGGGTGGTGCTGTACATGCACAAACACATGCTGGGGTGGGGCTGTACGCACGCATACGCTGGGGTGGGGCGGTACGCACGCACACACGCTGGGGTGCGGCTGTACGCACACACACACACGCTGGGGTGGGGCTGTATGCACACACACACGTGCTGGGGTGGGGCTGTACGCACACACACACATGCTGGGGTGGGGCTGTATGCACACACACACGCTGGGGTGGGGCTGTACGCACACACACACGCTGGGGTGGGGCTGTACGCACACACACACGCTGGGGTGGGGCTGTACGCACACACACACGCTGGGGTGGGGTTGTATGCATGCACATGCTGGGGTGGGGCTGTACGCACGCACACACGCTGGGGTGGGGCTGTACGCACACACACACGCTGGGGTGGGGCTGTACGCACACACACACATGCTGGGGTGGGGCTGTATGCATGCACATGCTGGGGTGGGGCTGTACGCATGCACACACGCTGGGGTGGGGCTGTACGCACACACACGCTGGGGTGGGGCTGGACGCACGCACACACGCTGGGGTGGAGCTGTACGCACACACACACATGCTGGGGTGGGGCTGTATGCACGCACACACGCTGGGGTGGGGCTGTACGCACGCACACACGCTGGGGTGGGGCTGTACGCACGCACACAGGCTGGGGTGGGGCTGTACGCACGCACACACGCTGCGGTGGGGCTGTACACACACATACACGCTGGGGTGGGGCTGTACACACACACACACACGCTGGGGTGGGGCTGTAAACACACACACATGCTGGGGTGGGGCTGTACACACACACATGCTGGGGTGGGGCTGTACACACACACATGCTGGCGTGGGGCTGTACACACACACGCTGGGGTGGGGCTGTACACACACACACATGCTGGGGTGGGGCTGTACACACACACACACGCTGGGGTGGGGCTGTACACACACACACACACACACACACGCTGGGGTGGGGCTGTAGACACACACACGCTGGGGTGGGGCTGTACACACACACACACACTCTGGGGTGGGGCTGTACACACACACACACACGCTGGGGTGGGGCTGTACACACACACACGCTGGGGTGGGGCTGTACACACACACACACACGCGCTGGGGTGGGGCTGTACACAAACACACACACGCTGGGGTGGGGCTGTACACACACATACGCTGGGGTGGGGCTGTACACACACACACGCTGGGTTGGAGCTGTACACACACACATACACACACACGCTGGGTTGAGGCTGTACACACACACACGTGCTGGGGTGGGGCTGTACACACACACACGCTTGGGTGGGGCTGTACACACACACACGCTGCGGTGGGGCTGTACACACACACACACACGCTGGGCTGGGGCTGTACACACACATATACATGCTGGGGTGGGGCTGTACACACACACACACACACACACGCTGGGGTGGGGCTGTACACACACGCAGAGGTGGGGCTGTACACACACGCTGGGGAGGGGCTGTACACACACACGCTGGGGTGGGGCTGTACACACACACACACACACTGGGGTGGGGCTGTACACACACACGCTGGGCTGGGGCTGTACACACACACGCTGGGCTGGGGCTGTACGCACACACACATGCTGGGGTGGGGCTGTACGCACACACACACACTGGGGTGGGGCTGTACGCACGCCCACGATGGGGTGGTGCTGTACATGCACAAACACATGCTGGGGTGGGGCTGTACGCACGCATACGCTGGGGTGGGGCGGTACGCACGCACACACGCTGGGGTGGGGCTGTACGCACACACACACACACGCTGGGGTGGGGCTGTATGCACACACACACATGCTGGGGTGGGGCTGTACGCACACACACGCATGCTGGGGTGGGGCTGTATGCACACACACACGCTGGGGTGGGGCTGTACGCACACACACACGCTGGGGTGGGGCTGTACGCACACACACACGCTGGGGTGGGGCTGTACGCACACACACACGCTGGGGTGGGGTTGTATGCATGCACATGCTGGGGTGGGGCTGTACGCACGCACACACGCTGGGGTGGGGCTGTACGCACACACACACGCTGGGGTGGGGCTGTACGCACACACACACATGCTGGGGTGGGGCTGTATGCATGCACATGCTGGGGTGGGGCTGTACGCATGCACACACGCTGGGGTGGGGCTGTACGCACACACACACGCTGGGGTGGGGCTGTACGCACGCACACACGCTGGGGTGGAGCTGTACGCACACACACACATGCTGGGGTGGGGCTGTATGCACGCACACACGCTGGGGTGGGGCTGTACGCACGCACACACGCTGGGGTGGGGCTGTACGCACGCACACACGCTGCGGTGGGGCTGTACACACACGTACACGCTGGGGTGGGGCTGTACACACACACACACACACGCTGGGGTGGGGCTGTAAACACACACACACGCTGGGGTGGGGCTGTACACACACACATGCTGGGGTGGGGCTGTACACACACACACGCTGGGGTGGGGCTGTACACACACATAGACGGTGGGGTGGGGCTGTACACACACACTGGGGTGGGGCTGTTCACACACGCACACAAACACGCTGGGGTGGGGCTGTAAACACACACACACACACGCTGGGGTGGGGCTGTACACACACACACACACGCTGGGGTGGGGCTGTACACACACACACATGCTGGGGTGGGGCTGTACACACACACACACGCTGGGGTGGGGCTGTACACACACACACACACACGCTGGGGTGGGGCTGTAGACACACACACGCTGGGGTGGGCTGTACACACACACACACACGCTGGGGTGGGGCTGTACACACACACACGCTGGGGTGGGGCTGTACACACACACACACACGCGCTGGGGTGGGGCTGTACACAAACACACACGCTGGGGTGGGGCTGTACACACACATACGCTGGGGTGGGGCTGTACACACACACACGCTGGGTTGGAGCTGTACACACACACATACACACACACGCTGGGTTGAGGCTGTACACACACGCACTGGGGTGTGGCTGTACACACACACACGCTTGGGTGGGGCTGTACACACACACACACACACGCTGGGCTGGGGCTGTACAAACACACATACATGCTGGGGTGAGGCTGTACACACACACACGCTGGGTTGGGGCTGTACACACACACATACACACATGCTGGGGTGGGGCTGTACACACACACATACATGCTGGGCTGGGGCTATACACACACACGCGCCGGGGCGGGGCTATACACACACGCGCCGGGGTGGGGCTGTACACACACACATACACACACACATGCTGGGGTGGGGCTGTACACACACACGCTGGGGTGGGGCTGTACACACACACATACACGGTGGGGTGGGGCTGTACACACACACACGCTGGGGTGGGGCTGTATACACACACACACACACGCTGGGGTGGGGCTGTATACACACATATACATGCTGGAGTGGGGCTGTACACACACACACATGCTGGGGTGGGGCTGTACACACACACACACGCTGGGGTGGTGCTGTACACACACACACATGCTAGGGTGGGGTTGTACACACACACGCTGGGGTGGGGCTGTATACACACACACATGCTGGGGTGGGGCTATACACACACACACACTGGGGTGGGGCTGTACACACACACTGGGGTGGGGCTGTACACACACACATACATGCTGGGCTGGGGCTATACACACACACGCGCCGGGGCGGGGCTGTACAAACACACATACACACACACATGCTGGGGTGGGGCTGTACACACACACACGCTGGGGTGGGGCTGTACACACATACACACACTGGGATGGGGCTGTACACACGTACACGTAGTGGGATGGGGCTATACACACACACACACATGCTGGGATGGGGCTGTACACACACACGCTGGGGTGAGGCTGTACACACACACGCTGGGGTGAGGATGTACACACACATGCTGGGGTGGGGATGTACACGCACACACATGCTGGGATGGGGCTATACACACACACACTGGGGTGGGGCTGTATACACACACACACACACATGCTGGGGTGGGGCTATACACAAACACACACATATGCTGGGGTGGGGCTGTACACACCCACACACACACACACACACATGCTGGGGTGGGGCTGTACACATACACACACACTGGGGTGGGGCTGTACGCACGCCCACGATGGGGTGGTGCTGTACATGCACAAACACATGCTGGGGTGGGGCTGTACGCACGCATACGCTGGGGTGGGGCGGTACGCGCGCACACACGCTGGGGTGGGGCTGTACGCACACACACACACGCTGGGGTGGGGCTGTATGCACACACACACATGCTGGGGTGGGGCTGTACGCACACACACACATGCTGGGGTGGGGCTGTACGCACACACACACGCTGGGGTGGGGCTGTACGCACACACACACGCTGGGGTGGGGCTGTACGCACACACACACGCTGGGGTGGGGCTGTACACACACACACGCTGGGGTGGGGCTGTACACACACACATACACGCTGGGGTGGGGCTGTACACACACACACACACGCTGGGGTGGGGCTGTACACACAAACGCTGGGGTGGGGCTGTACACACACGCTGGGGTGGGGCTGTATACACACACACACACACACACATGCTGGGGTGGGACAATACACGCACACACACGCTGGGGTGGGGCTGAACGCACGCACACGCTGGGGTGGTGCTGTACACGCACACACACATGCTGGGGTGGGGCTGTACGCACGCACACGCTGGGGTGGGGCTGTACGCACGCATACATGCTGGGGTGGGGCTGTACACACACACTGGGGTGGGGTTGTACGCACACACACACTGGGGTGGGGTTGTACGCACACACACACGCTGGGGTGGGGCTGTACGCACACACACACTGGGGTGGGTCTGTACGCACACACACACTGGGGTGGGGCTGTACGCACACACACACGCTGGGGTTGTACGCACACACACACACAGGGGTGGGGCTATACGCACACACACACACTGGGGTGGGGCTGTACGCACACACACATGCTGGGATGGGGCTGTACACACACACACACATGCTGGGATGGGGCTGTACACACACACATGCTGGGGTGGGTTTGTACACACACACACACATGCTGTGGTGGAGCTGTACACACACACACGCTGGGGTGGGGCTGTACACACACACACACTGGGGTGGGGCTGTACACACACACATACACGCTGGGGTGGGGCTGTACACACACATACACACACACGCTGGGGTGGGGCTGTACACACACACACACACACGCTGGGGTGGGGCGGTACACACACACACGCTGGGGTGGGGCTGTACACACATGCTGGGGTGGGGCTGTATACACACACACACACACATGCTAGGGTGCGACAATACACGCACACACACGCTGGGGTGGGGCTGAACGCACGCACACGCTGGGGTGGTGCTGTACACGCACACACACATGCTGGGGTGGGGCTGTACGCACGCCCATGCTGGGGTGGGGCTGTACGCACGCACACACGCTGGGGTGGGGCTGTACACACACACACACGCTGGGGTGGGGCTGTACGCACACACAAACTGGGGTGGGGTTGTATGCACACACACGCTGGGGTGGGGTTGTACGCACACACACACGCTGGGGTGGGGCTGTACGCACACACACGCTGGGGTGGGGCTGTACGCACACACACGCTGGGGTGGGGCTGTACGCACACACACAAGCTGGGGTGGGGCTGTACGCACACACACACGCTGGGGTGGGACTGTACGCACACACACACGCTGGGGTTGTATGCACACACACACACAGGGGTGGGGCTATACGCACACACACACACTGGGGTGGGGCTGTACGCACACACACACACTGGGGTGGGGCTGTACGCACACACACATGCTGAGGTGGGTCTGTATGCACACACACACGCTGGGGTGGGGCTGTACGCGCACACACACGCTGGGGTGGGGCTGTACGCGCACACACACGCTGGGGTGGGGCTGTACGCGCACACACACGCTGGGGTGGGGCTGTACGCACACAAACACGCTGGGGTGGGGCTGTACGCACACACACACGCTGAGGTGGGGCTGTACGCACACACACACGCTGGGGTGGGGCTGTACGCACACACACACGCTGGGGTGGGGCTGTACGCACACACACACGCTGGGGTGGGGCTGTACGCACACACACGCTGGGGTGGGGCTGTACGCACACACACATGCTGGGGTGGGGCTGTACGCACACACACACGCTGGGGTGGGGCTGTACGCACACAGACACGCTGGGGTGGGGCTGTACGCACACAGACACGCTGGGGTGGGGCTGTACGCACACAAACACGCTGGGGTGGGGCTGTACGCACACAGACACGCTGGGGTGGGGCTGGACACACACAGACACCCTGGGGTGGGGCTGTACACACACAGACACGCTGGGGTGGGGCTGGACACACACAGACACGCTGGGGTGGGGCTGGACACACACAGACACGCTGGGGTGGGGCTGTACACACACAGACATGCTGGGGTGGGGCTGTACACACACACGCCGGGATGGGGCTGTACACACACACACACGCTGGGATGGGGATGTACACACACACACACGCTGGGATGGGGATGTACACACACACACACACACACACACACACACACACGCTGGGATTGGGCTGTACACACACGCACACACGCTGGGATGGGGGGGGCTGTACACATACACACACACACGCTGGGATGGGGCTGTACACACACACACACACACACACGCTGGGATGGGGCTGTACACACACACACACACACGCTGGGATGGGGCTGTACACACACACACACACACACACACACACACACACACACACACACACGCTGGGGTGGGGCTGTACACACATACACACACTGGGATGGGGCTGTACACACGTACACGTAGTGGGATGGGGCTATACACACACACACACATGCTGGGATGGGGCTGTACACACACACACTGGGGTGGGGCAGTACACACACACGCTGGGGTGAGGCTGTACACACACACGCTGGGGTGAGGATGTACACACACATGCTGGGGTGGGGACGTACACGCACACACATGCTGGGATGGGGCTATACACACACACACTGGGGTGGGGCTGTATACACACACACACATGCTGGGGTGGGGCTATACACAAACACACACATATGCTGGGGTGGGGCTGTACACACACAAACACACACACACACACACATGCTGGGGTGGGGCTGTACACACACACACACACTGGGGTGGGGCTGTACGCACGCCCACGATGGGGTGGTGCTGTACATGCACAAACACATGCTGGGGTGGGGCTGTACGCACGCATACGCTGGGGTGGGGCGGTACGCACGCACACACGCTGGGGTGGGGCTGTACGCACACACACACACGCTGGGGTGGGGCTGTATGCACACACACACGTGCTGGGGTGGGGCTGTACGCACACACACACATGCTGGGGTGGGGCTGTATGCACACACACACGCTGGGGTGGGGCTGTACGCACACACACACGCTGGGGTGGGGCTGTACGCACACACACACGCTGGGGTGGGGCTGTACGCACACACACACGCTGGGGTGGGGTTGTACGCATGCACATGCTGGGGTGGGGCTGTACGCACGCACACACGCTGGGGTGGGGCTGTACACACACACACACGCTGGGGTGGGGCTGTACGCACACACACACATGCTGGGGTGGGGCTGTATGCATGCACATGCTGGGGTGGGGCTGTACGCATGCACACACGCTGGGGTGGGGCTGTACGCACACACACACGCTGGGGTGGGGCTGTACGCACGCACACACGCTGGGGTGGAGCTGTACGCACACACACACATGCTGGGGTGGGGCTGTATGCACGCACACACGCTGGGGTGGGGCTGTACGCACGCACACACGCTGGGGTGGGGCTGTACGCACGCACACAGGCTGGGGTGGGGCTGTACGCACGCACACACGCTGCGGTGGGGCTGTACACACACATACACGCTGGGGTGGGGCTGTACACACACACACACGCTGGGGTGGGGCTGTAAACACACACACATGCTGGGGTGGGGCTGTACACACACACATGCTGGGGTGGGGCTGTACACACACACATGCTGGGGTGGGGCTGTACACACACACACGCTGGGGTGGGGCTGTACACACACATAGACGGTGGGGTGGGGCTGTACACACACACACACTGGGGTGGGGCTGTTCACACACGCACACAAACACGCTGGGGTGGGGCTGTAAACACACACACACACACACGCTGGGGTGGGGCTGTACACACACACACACACGCTGGGGTGGGGCTGTACACACACACATGCTGGGGTGGGGCTGTACACACACACACACGCTGGGGTGGGGCTGTACACACACACACACACACGCTGGGGTGGGGCTGTACACACACACACGCTGGGGTGGGGCTGTACACACACACACACGCTGGGGTGGGGCTGTACACACACACACACACGCTGGGGTGGGGCTGTACACACACACACGCTGGGGTGGTGCTGTACACACACACACACACGTGCTGGGGTGGGGCTGTACACACACACACACACGCGCTGGGGTGGGGCTGTACACAAACACACACACGCTGGGGTGGGGCTGTACACACACATACGCTGGGGTGGGGCTGTACACACACACACGCTGGGTTGGAGCTGTACACACACACATACACACACACGCTGGGTTGAGGCTGTACACACACACACGCGCTGGGGTGGGGCTGTACACACACACACGCTTGGGTGGGGCTGTACACACACACACACACACGCTGGGTTGGGGCTGTACAAACACACATACATGCTGGGGTGAGGCTGTACACACACACACGCTGGGTTGGGGCTGTACACACACACATACACACACGCTGGGGTGGGGCTGTACACACACACATACATGCTGGGCTGGGGCTATACACACACACGCGCCGGGGCGGGGCTATACACACACGCGCTGGGGTGGGGCTGTACACACACACATACACACACACATGCTGGGGTGGGGCTGTACACACACACGCTGGGGTGGGGCTGTACACACACACATACACGGCGGGGTGGGGCTGTACACACACACACGCTGGGGTGGGGCTGTATACACACACACACACACGCTGGGGTGGGGCTGTATACACACATATACATGCTGGAGTGGGGCTGTACACACACACACATGCTGGGGTGGGGCTGTACACACACACACACGCTGGGGTGGGGCTGTACACACACACGCTTGGGTGGTGCTGTACACACACACACATGCTAGGGTGGGGTTGTACACACACACGCTGGGGTGGGGCTGTATACACACACACATGCTGGGGTGGAGCTATACACACACACACACTGGGGTGGGGCTGTACACACACACTGGGGTGGGGCTGTACACACACACATACATGCTGGGCTGGGGCTATACACACACACGCGCCGGGGCGGGGCTGTACAAACACACATACACACACACATGCTGGGGTGGGGCTGTACACACACACACGCTGGGGTGGGGCTGTACACACATACACACACTGGGATGGGGCTGTACACACGTACACGTAGTGGGATGGGGCTATACACACACACACACATGCTGGGATGGGGCTGTACACACACACACTGGGGTGGGGCAGTACACACACACGCTGGGGTGAGGCTGTACACACACACGCTGGGGTGAGGATGTACACACACATGCTGGGGTGGGGATGTACACGCACACACATGCTGGGATGGGGCTATACACACACACACTGGGGTGGGGCTGTATACACACACACACACATGCTGGGGTGGGGCTATACACAAACACACACATATGCTGGGGTGGGGCTGTACAGACCCACACACACACACACACACACACATGCTGGGGTGGGGCTGTACACATACACACACACTGGGGTGGGGCTGTACGCACGCCCACGATGGGGTGGTGCTGTACATGCACAAACACATGCTGGGGTGGGGCTGTACGCACGCATACGCTGGGGTGGGGCGGTACACGCGCACACACGCTGGGGTGGGGCTGTACGCACACACACACACGCTGGGGTGGGGCTGTATGCACACACACACATGCTGGGGTGGGGCTGTACGCACACACACACGCTGGGGTGGGGCTGTATGCACACACACGCTGGGGTGGGGCTGTACGCACACACACACGCTGGGGTGGGGCTGTACGCACACACACATGCTGGGGTGGGGCTGTACGCACACACACACGCTGGGGTGGGGTTGTATGCATGCACATGCTGGGGTGGGGCTGTACGCACGCACACACGCTGGGGTGGGGCTGTACGCACACACACACGCTGGGGTGGGGCTGTACGCACACACACACATGCTGGGGTGGGGCTGTATGCATGCACATGCTGGGGTGGGGCTGTACGCATGCACACACGCTGGGGTGGGGCTGTACGCACACACACACGCTGGGGTGGGGCTGTACGCACGCACACACGCTGGGGTGGAGCTGTACGCACACACACACATGCTGGGGTGGGGCTGTATGCACGCACACACGCTGGGGTGGGGCTGTACGCATGCACACACGCTGGGGTGGGGCTGTACGCACGCACACAGGCTGGGGTGGGGCTGTACGCACGCACACACGCTGCGGTGGGGCTGTACACACACAGACACGCTGGGGTGGGGCTGTACACACACACACACACGCTGGGGTGGGGCTGTAAACACACACACATGCTGGGGTGGGGCTGTACACACACACAGGCTGGGGTGGGGCTGTACACACACACACGCTGGGGTGGGGCTGTACACACACATAGACGGTGGGGTGGGGCTGTACACACACACACTGGGGTGGGGCTGTTCACACACGCACACAAACACGCTGGGGTGGGGCTGTAAATACACACACACACACACACGCTGGGGTGGGGCTGTACACACACACACACACGCTGGGGTGGGGCTGTACACACACACACATGCTGGGGTGGGGCTGTACACACACACACGCTGGGGTGGGGCTGTACACACACACACACACGCTGGGGTGGGGCTGTAGACACACACACGCTGGGGTGGGGCTGTACACACACACACACATGCTGGGGTGGGGCTGTATGCATGCACATGCTGGGGTGGGGCTGTACGCATGCACACACGCTGGGGTGGGGCTGTACGCACACACACACGCTGGGGTGGGGCTGTACGCACGCACACACGCTGGGGTGGAGCTGTACGCACACACACACATGCTGGGGTGGGGCTGTATGCACGCACACACGCTGGGGTGGGGCTGTACGCATGCACACACGCTGGGGTGGGGCTGTACGCACGCACACAGGCTGGGGTGGGGCTGTACGCACGCACACACGCTGCGGTGGGGCTGTACACACACAGACACGCTGGGGTGGGGCTGTACACACACACACACACGCTGGGGTGGGGCTGTAAACACACACACATGCTGGGGTGGGGCTGTACACACACACATGCTGGGGTGGGGCTGTACACACACACACGCTGGGGTGGGGCTGTACACACACATAGACGGTGGGGTGGGGCTGTACACACACACACTGGGGTGGGGCTGTTCACACACGCACACAAACACGCTGGGGTGGGGCTGTAAATACACACACACACACACACGCTGGGGTGGGGCTGTACACACACACACACACGCTGGGGTGGGGCTGTACACACACACACATGCTGGGGTGGGGCTGTACACACACACACGCTGGGGTGGGGCTGTACACACACACACACACACACGCTGGGGTGGGGCTGTAGACACACACACGCTGGGGTGGGGCTGTACACACACACACACACGCTGGGGTGGGGCTGTACACACACACACGCTGGGGTGGGGCTGTACACACACACACACACGTGCTGGGGTGGGGCTGTACACAAACACACACACGCTGGGGTGGGGCTGTACACACACATACGCTGGGGTGGGGCTGTACACACACACACGCTGGGTTGGGGCTGTACACACACACATACACACACACGCTGGGTTGAGGCTGTACACACACACGCGCTGGGGTGGGGCTGTACACACACACACGCTTGGGTGGGGCTGTACACACACACACACACGCTGGGTTGGGGCTGTACAAACACACATACATGCTGGGGTGAGGCTGTACACACACACACGCTGGGTTGGGGCTGTACACACACACATACACACACGCTGGGGTGGGGCTGTACACACACACATACATGCTGGGCTGGGGCTATACACACACACGCGCCGGGGCGGGGCTATACACACACGCGCCGGGGTGGGGCTATACACACACGCGCCGGGGTGGGGCTGTACACACACACATACACACACACATGCTGGGGTGGGGCTGTACACACACACGCTGGGGTGGGGCTGTACACACACACATACACGGTGGGGTGGGGCTGTACACACACACGCTGGGGTGGGGCTGTATACACACACACACACACGCTGGGGTGGGGCTGTATACACACATATACATGCTGGAGTGGGGCTGTACACACACACACATGCTGGGGTGGGGCTGTACACACACACACACTCTGGGGTGGGGCTGTACACACACGCTGGGGTGGTGCTGTACACACACACACATGCTAGGGTGGGGTTGTACACACACACGCTGGGGTGGGGCTGTATACACACACACATGCTGGGGTGGGGCTATACACACACACACACTGGGGTGGGGCTGTACACACACACACTGGGGTGGGGCTGTACACACACACATACATGCTGGGCTGGGGCTATACACACACACGCGCCGGGGCGGGGCTGTACAAACACACATACACACACACATGCTGGGGTGGGGCTGTACACACACACACGCTGGAGTGGGGCTGTACACACACACATACACGGTGGGGTGGGGCTGTACACACACACACGCTGGGGTGGGGCTGTACACACACACACACACACACACACACACACACACACGCTGGGGTGGGGCTGTACACACACATATACATGCTGGGGTGGGGCTGTACACACACACACACACACGCACATGCTGGGGTGGGGCTGTACACACACACACACGCTGGGGTGGGGATGTACACACACATGCTGGGGTGGGGCTGTACACACACGCAGGGGTGGGGCTGTACACACACACTGGGGTGGGGCTGTACACACACACACACACGCTGGGTTGGGGCTGTACACACACACACACACACGCTGGGTTGGGGCTGTACACACACACACACGCTGGGGTGAGGCTGTACACACACACACACACGCTGTGTTGGGGCTGTACACACACACATACACACACGCTGGGGTGGGGCTGTACACACACACATACATGCTGGGATGGGGCTATACACACACGCGCACCGGGGTGGGGCTGTACACACACACATACACACACACATGCTGGGGTGGGGCTGTACACACACACACGCTGGGGTGGGGCTGTACACACACACACGCTGCGGTGGGGCTGTACACACACACACACACACGCTGGGCTGGGGCTGTACACACACACACACACACACGCTGGGGTGGGGCTGTACACACACGCAGAGGTGGGGCTGTACACACACGCTGGGGAGGGGCTGTACACACACACGCTGGGGTGGGGCTGTACACACACACACATGCTAGGGTGGGACTGTCCACACACATGCTGGGGTGGGGCTGTACACACACACACGCTGGGGTGGGGCTGTACACACACACACACACACGCTGTGATGGGGCTGTACACACACACGCTGGGGTGGGGCTGTACACACACACACACACACACTGGGGTGGGGCTGTACACACACACGCTGGGCTGGGGCTGTACACACACACGCTGGGGTGGGGCTGTACGCACACACACATGCTGGGGTGGGGCTGTACGCACACACACACACTGGGGTGGGGCTGTACGCACGCCCACGATGGGGTGGTGCTGTACATGCACAAACACATGCTGGGGTGGGGCTGTACGCACGCATACGCTGGGGTGGGGCGGTACGCACGCACACACGCTGGGGTGGGGCTGTACGCACACACACACACGCTGGGGTGGGGCTGTATGCACACACACACATGCTGGGGTGGGGCTGTACGCACACACACACATGCTGAGGTGGGGCTGTATGCACACACACACGCTGGGGTGGGGCTGTACGCACACACACGCTGGGGTGGGGCTGTACGCACACACACACGCTGGGGTGGGGCTGTACGCACACACACACGCTGGGGTGGGGTTGTATGCATGCACATGCTGGTGTGGGGCTGTACGCACGCACACACGCTGGGGTGGGGCTGTACGCACACACACACGCTGGGGTGGGGCTGTACGCACACACACACGCTGGGGTGGGGCTGTACACACGCACACACGCTGGGGTGGAGCTGTACGCACACACACACATGCTGGGGTGGGGCTGTATGCACGCACACACGCTGGGGTGGGGCTGTACGCACGCACACACGCTGGGGTGGGGCTGTACGCACGCACACAGGCTGGGGTGGGGCTGTACGCACGCACACACGCTGCGGTGGGGCTGTACACACACATACACGCTGGGGTGGGGCTGTACACACACACACACACGCTGGGGTGGGGCTGTAAACACACACACACGCTGGGGTGGGGCTGTACACACACACATGCTGGGGTGGGGCTGTACACACACACACGCTGGGGTGGGGCTGTACACACACACACGCTGGGGTGGGGCTGTACACACACATAGACGGTGGGGTGGGGCTGTACACACACACACTGGGGTGGGGCTGTTCACACACACACTGGGGTGGGGCTGTTCACACACGCACACAAACACGCTGGGGTGGGGCTGTAAACACACACACACACACACACGCTGGGGTGGAGCTGTACACACACACACACACGCTGGGGTGGGGCTGTACACACACACACATGCTGGGGTGGGGCTGTACACACACACACACGCTGGGGTGGGGCTGTACACACACACACACACACGCTGGGGTGGGGCTGTAGACACACACACGCTGGGGTGGGGCTGTACACACACACACACACGCTGGGGTGGGGCTGTACACACACACACGCTGGGGTGGGGCTGTACACACACACACACACACACGCGCTGGGGTGGGGCTGTACACAAACACACACACGCTGGGGTGGGGCTGTACACACACATACGCTGGGGTGGGGCTGTACACACACACACGCTGGGTTGGGGCTGTACACACACACATACACACACACGCTGGGTTGAGGCTGTACACACACACGCGCTGGGGTGGGGCTGTACACACACACACGCTTGGGTGGGGCTGTACACACACACACACACACGCTGGGTTGGGGCTGTACAAACACACATACATGCTGGGGTGAGGCTGTACACACACACACGCTGGGTTGGGGCTGTACACACACACATACACACACGCTGGGGTGGGGCTGTACACACACACATACATGCTGGGCTGGGGCTATACACACACACGCGCCGGGGCGGGGCTATACACACACGCGCCGGGGTGGGGCTGTACACACACACATACACACACACATGCTGGGGTGGGGCTGTACACACACACGCTGGGGTGGGGCTGTACACACACACATACACGGTGGGGTGGGGCTGTACACACACACACGCTGGGGTGGGGCTGTATACACACACACACACACGCTGGGGTGGGGCTGTATACACATATACATGCTGGAGTGGGGCTGTACACACACACACATGCTGGGGCGGGGCTGTACACACACACACACGCTGGGGTGGGGCTGTACACACACACGCTGGGGTGGTGCTGTACACACACACACATGCTAGGGTGGGGTTGTACACACACACGCTGGGGTGGGGCTGTATACACACACACATGCTGGGGTGGGGCTATACACACACACACACTGGGGTGGGGCTGTACACACACACACTGGGGTGGGGCTGTACACACACACATACATGCTGGGCTGGGGCTATACACACACACGCGCCGGGGCGGGGCTGTACAAACACACATACACACACACATGCTGGGGTGGGGCTGTACACACACACACGCTGGAGTGGGGCTGTACACACACACATACACGGTGGGGTGGGGCTGTACACACACACACGCTGGGGTGGGGCTGTACACACACACACACACACACACACACACACACACACACGCTGGGGTGGGGCTGTACACACACATATACATGCTGGGGTGGGGCTGTACACACACACACACACGCACATGCTGGGGTGGGGCTGTACACACACACACACGCTGGGGTGGGGATGTACACACACATGCTGGGGTGGGGCTGTACACACACGCAGGGGTGGGGCTGTACACACACGCAGGGGTGGGGCTGTACACACACACTGGGGTGGGGCTGTACACACACACACACACGCTGGGTTGGGGCTGTACACACACACACACACACGCTGGGTTGGGGCTGTACACACACACATACACACACGCTGGGGTGGGGCTGTACACACACACATACATGCTGGGATGGGGCTATACACACACGCGCACCGGGGCGGGGCTGTACACACACACATACACACACACATGCTGGGGTGGGGCTGTACACACACACACGCTGGGGTGGGGCTGTACACACACACACGCTGCGGTGGGGCTGTACACACACACACACACGCTGGGCTGGGGCTGTACACACACATATACATGCTGGGGTGGGGCTGTACACACACACACACACGCTGGGGTGGGGCTGTACACACACGCAGAGGTGGGGCTGTACACACACGCTGGGGAGGGGCTGTACACACACACGCTGGGGTGGGGCTGTACACACACACACACACACACTGGGGTGGGGCTGTACACACACACGATGGGCTGGGGCTGTACACACACACGCTGGGGTGGGGCTGTACGCACACACACATGCTGGGGTGGGGCTGTACGCACACACACACACTGGGATGGGGCTGTACGCACGCCCATGATGGGGTGGTGCTGTACATGCACAAACACATGCTGGGGTGGGGCTGTACGCACGCATACGCTGGGGTGGGGCGGTACGCACGCACACACGCTGGGGTGGGGCTGTACGCACACACACACACACGCTGGGGTGGGGCTGTACAAACACACATACATGCTGGGGTGAGGCTGTACACACACACACGCTGGGTTGGGGCTGTACACACACACATACACACACGCTGGGGTGGGGCTGTACACACACACATACATGCTGGGCTGGGGCTATACACACACACGCGCCGGGGCGGGGCTATACACACACGCGCCGGGGTGGGGCTGTACACACACACATACACACACACATGCTGGGGTGGGGCTGTACACACACACGCTGGGGTGGGGCTGTGTACACACACATACACGGTGGGGTGGGGCTGTACACACACACGCTGGGGTGGGGCTGTATACACACACACACACACGCTGGGGTGGGGCTGTATACACACATATACATGCTGGAGTGGGGCTGTACACACACACACATGCTGGGGTGGGGCTGTACACACACACACTCTGGGGTGGGGCTGTACACACACGCTGGGGTGGTGCTGTACACACACACACATGCTAGGGTGGGGTTGTACACACACACGCTGGGGTGGGGCTGTATACACACACACATGCTGGGGTGGGGCTATACACACACACACACTGGGGTGGGGCTGTACACACACACACTGGGGTGGGGCTGTACACACACACATACATGCTGGGCTGGGGCTATACACACACACGCGCCGGGGCGGGGCTGTACAAACACACATACACACACACATGCTGGGGTGGGGCTGTACACACACACACGCTGGAGTGGGGCTGTACACACACACATACACGGTGGGGTGGGGCTGTACACACACACACGCTGGGGTGGGGCTGTACACACACACACACACACACACACACACACACGCTGGGGTGGGGCTGTACACACACATATACATGCTGGGGTGGGGCTGTACACACACACACACACACATGCTGGGGTGGGGCTGTACACACACACACACGCTGGGGTGGGGATGTACACACACATGCTGGGGTGGGGCTGTACACACACGCAGGGGTGGGGCTGTACACACACGCAGGGGTGGGGCTGTACACACACACTGGGGTGGGGCTGTACACACACACACACGCTGGGTTGGGGCTGTACACACACACACACACACACGCTGGGTTGGGGCTGTACACACACACACACGCTGGGGT
Organism: Carcharodon carcharias; assembly: GCF_017639515.1. Classification (NCBI taxonomy): domain Eukaryota; kingdom Metazoa; phylum Chordata; class Chondrichthyes; order Lamniformes; family Lamnidae; genus Carcharodon; species Carcharodon carcharias. The sequence continues at coordinate 52,548,278 of NC_054483.1, read as the reverse complement.
GAGGCTGTACACACACACACACACGCTGTGTTGGGGCTGTACACACACACATACACACACGCGCACCGGGGCGGGGCTGTACACACACACATACACACACACATGCTGGGGTGGGGCTGTACACACACACACGCTGGGGTGGGGCTGTACACACACACACGCTGCGGTGGGGCTGTACACACACACACACACACACGCTGGGCTGGGGCTGTACACACACATATACATGATGGGGTGGGGCTGTACACACACACACACACACACGCTGGGGTGGGGCTGTACACACACGCAGAGGTGGGGCTGTACACACACGCTGGGGAGGGGCTGTACACACACACGCTGGGGTGGGGCTGTACACACACACACATGCTAGGGTGGGACTGTCCACACACATGCTGGGGTGGGGCTGTACACACACACACGCTGGGGTGGGGCTGTACACACACACACACACATGCTGTGATGGGGCTGTACACACACACGCTGGGGTGGGGCTGTACACACACACACACACACACTGGGGTGGGGCTGTACACACACACGCTGGGCTGGGGCTGTACACACACACGCTGGGGTGGGGCTGTACGCACACACACATGCTGGGGTGGGGCTGTACGCACACACACACACTGGGGTGGGGCTGTACGCACGCCCACGATGGGGTGGTGCTGTACATGCACAAACACATGCTGGGGTGGGGCTGTACGCACGCACACGCTGGGGTGGGGCGGTACGCACGCACACACGCTGGGGTGGGGCTGTATGCACACACACACACGCTGGGGTGGGGCTGTATGCACACACACACATGCTGGGGTGGGGCTGTACGCACACACACATATGCTGGGGTGGGGCTGTATGCACACACACACGCTGGGGTGGGGTTGTATGCATGCACATGCTGGGGTGGGGCTGTACGCACGCACACACGCTGGGGTGGGGCTGTACGCACACACACACGCTGGGGTGGGGCTGTACGCACACACACACATGCTGGGGTGGGGCTGTATGCATGCACATGCTGGGGTGGGGCTGTACGCATGCACACACGCTGGGGTGGGGCTGTACGCACACACACACGCTGGGGTGGGGCTGTACGCACGCACACACGCTGGGGTGGAGCTGTACACACACACACACGCTGGGGTGGGGCTGTACGCACGCACACACGCTGGGGTGGAGCTGTACGCACACACACACATGCTGGGGTGGGGCTGTATGCACGCACACACGCTGGGGTGGGGCTGTACGCACGCACACACGCTGGGGTGGGGCTGTACGCACGCACACAGGCTGGGGTGGGGCTGTACGCACGCACACACGCTGCGGTGGGGCTGTACACACACACACACACATGCTGGGGTGGGGCTGTACACACACACGCTGGGGTGGGGCTGTGTACACACACATACACGGTGGGGTGGGGCTGTACACACACACACGCTGGGGTGGGGCTGTATACACACACACACACACGCTGGGGTGGGGCTGTATACACACATATACATGCTGGAGTGGGGCTGTACACACACACACATGCTGGGGTGGGGCTGTACACACACACACTCTGGGGTGGGGCTGTACACACACGCTGGGGTGGTGCTGTACACACACACACATGCTAGGGTGGGGTTGTACACACACACGCTGGGGTGGGGCTGTATACACACACACATGCTGGGGTGGGGCTATACACACACACACTGGGGTGGGGCTGTACACACACACACTGGGGTGGGGCTGTACACACACACATACATGCTGGGCTGGGGCTATACACACACACGCGCCGGGGCGGGGCTGTACAAACACACATACACACATACATGCTGGGGTGGGGCTGTACACACACACACGCTGGAGTGGGGCTGTACACACACACATACACGGTGGGGTGGGGCTGTACACACACACACGCTGGGGTGGGGCTGTACACACACACACACACACACACACACACACACGCTGGGGTGGGGCTGTACACACACATATACATGCTGGGGTGGGGCTGTACACACACACACACGCACATGCTGGGGTGGGGCTGTACACACACACACACGCTGGGGTGGGGATGTACACACACATGCTGGGGTGGGGCTGTACACACACGCAGGGGTGGGGCTGTACACACACGCAGGGGTGGGGCTGTACACACACACTGGGGTGGGGCTGTACACACACACACACGCTGGGTTGGGGCTGTACACACACACACACACACGCTGGGTTGGGGCTGTACACACACACACACGCTGGGGTGAGGCTGTACACACACACACACACGCTGTGTTGGGGCTGTACACACACACATACACACACGCGCACCGGGGCGGGGCTGTACACACACACATACACACACACATGCTGGGGTGGGGCTGTACACACACACACGCTGGGGTGGGGCTGTACACACACACACGCTGCGGTGGGGCTGTACACACACACACACACACGCTGGGCTGGGGCTGTACACACACATATACATGATGGGGTGGGGCTGTACACACACACACACACACACGCTGGGGTGGGGCTGTACACACACGCAGAGGTGGGGCTGTACACACACGCTGGGGAGGGGCTGTACACACACACGCTGGGGTGGGGCTGTACACACACACACATGCTAGGGTGGGACTGTCCACACACATGCTGGGGTGGGGCTGTACACACACACACGCTGGGGTGGGGCTGTACACACACACACACACATGCTGTGATGGGGCTGTACACACACACGCTGGGGTGGGGCTGTACACACACACACACACACACTGGGGTGGGGCTGTACACACACACGCTGGGCTGGGGCTGTACACACACACGCTGGGGTGGGGCTGTACGCACACACACATGCTGGGGTGGGGCTGTACGCACACACACACACTGGGGTGGGGCTGTACGCACGCCCACGATGGGGTGGTGCTGTACATGCACAAACACATGCTGGGGTGGGGCTGTACGCACGCATACGCTGGGGTGGGGCGGTACGCACGCACACACGCTGGGGTGGGGCTGTATGCACACACACACACGCTGGGGTGGGGCTGTATGCACACACACACATGCTGGGGTGGGGCTGTACGCACACACACACATGCTGGGGTGGGGCTGTATGCACACACACACGCTGGGGTGGGGTTGTATGCATGCACATGCTGGGGTGGGGCTGTACGCACGCACACACGCTGGGGTGGGGCTGTACGCACACACACACGCTGGGGTGGGGCTGTACGCACACACACACATGCTGGGGTGGGGCTGTATGCATGCACACACGCTGGGGTGGGGCTGTACGCATGCACACACGCTGGGGTGGGGCTGTACGCACACACACACGCTGGGGTGGGGCTGTACGCACGCACACACGCTGGGGTGGAGCTGTACACACACACACACGCTGGGGTGGGGCTGTACGCACGCACACACGCTGGGGTGGAGCTGTACGCACACACACACATGCTGGGGTGGGGCTGTATGCACGCACACACGCTGGGGTGGGGCTGTACGCACGCACACACGCTGGGGTGGGGCTGTACGCACGCACACAGGCTGGGGTGGGGCTGTACGCACGCACACACGCTGCGGTGGGGCTGTACACACACACACACACGCGCTGGGGTGGGGCTGTACACAAACACACACACGCTGGGGTGGGGCTGTACACACACATACGCTGGGGTGGGGCTGTACACACACACACGCTGGGTTGGGGCTGTACACACACACATACACACACACGCTGGGTTGAGGCTGTACACACACACGCGCTGGGGTGGGGCTGTACACACACACACGCTTGGGTGGGGCTGTACACACACACACGCTTGGGTGGGGCTGTACACACACACACACACACGCTGGGTTGGGGCTGTACAAACACACATACATGCTGGGGTGAGGCTGTACACACACACACGCTGGGTTGGGGCTGTACACACACACACACACGCTGGGGTGGGGCTGTACACACACACATACATGCTGGGCTGGGGCTATACACACACACGCGCCGGGGCGGGGCTATACACACACGCGCCGGGGTGGGGCTGTACACACACACATACACACACACATGCTGGGGTGGGGCTGTACACACACACGCTGGGGTGGGGCTGTACACACACACATACACGGTGGGGTGGGGCTGTACACACACACACGCTGGGGTGGGGCTGTATACACACACACACACACACGCTGGGGTGGGGCTGTATACACACATATACATGCTGGAGTGGGGCTGTACACACACACACATGCTGGGGTGGGGCTGTACAGACACACACACGCTGGGGTGGGGCTGTACACACACACGCTGGGGTGGTGCTGTACACACACACACATGCTAGGGTGGGGTTGTACACACACACGCTGGGGTGGGGCTGTATACACACACACATGCTGGGGTGGGGCTATACACACACACACGCTGGGGTGGGGCTGTACGCACGCACACACGCTGGGGTGGAGCTGTACGCACACACACACATGCTGGGGTGGGGCTGTATGCATGCACACACGCTGGGGTGGGGCTGTACGCACGCGCACACGCTGGGGTGGGGCTGTACGCACGCACACAGGCTGGGGAGGGGCTGTACGCACGCACACACGCTGCGGTGGGGCTGTACACACACACACACACGCGCTGGGGTGGGGCTGTACACAAACACACACACGCTGGGGTGGGGCTGTACACACACATACGCTGGGGTGGGGCTGTACACACACACACGCTGGGTTGGGGCTGTACACACACACATACACACACACGCTGGGTTGAGGCTGTACACACACACGCGCTGGGGTGGGGCTGTACACACACACACGCTTGGGTGGGGCTGTACACACACACACACACACACGCTGGGTTGGGGCTGTACAAACACACATACATGCTGGGGTGAGGCTGTACACACACACACACTGGGTTGGGGCTGTACACACACACATACACACACGCTGGGGTGGGGCTGTACACACACACATACATGCTGGGCTGGGGCTATACACACACACGCGCCGGGGCGGGGCTATACACACACGCGCCGGGGTGGGGCTGTACACACACACATACACACACACATGCTGGGGTGGGGCTGTACACACACACGCTGGGGTGGGGCTGTACACACACACATACACGGTGGGGTGGGGCTGTACACACACACACGCTGGGGTGGGGCTGTATACACACACACACACACGCTGGGGTGGGGCTGTATACACACATATACATGCTGGAGTGGGGCTGTACACACACACACATGCTGGGGTGGGGCTGTACACACACACACACGCTGGGGTGGGGCTGTACACACACACGCTGGGGTGGTGCTGTACACACACACACATGCTAGGGTGGGGTTGTACACACACACGCTGGGGTGGGGCTGTATACACACACGCTGGGGTGGGGCTGTATACACACACACATGCTGGGGTGGGGCTATACACACACACACACTGGGGTGGGGCTGTACACACACACACTGGGGTGGGGCTGTACACACACACATACATGCTGGGCTGGGGCTATACACACACACGCGCCGGGGTGGGGCTGTACAAACACACATACAAACACACATGCTGGGGTGGGGCTGTACACACACACACGCTGGAGTGGGGCTGTACACACACACATACACGGTGGGGTGGGGCTGTACACACACACACGCTGGGGTGGGGCTGTACACACACACACACACACACACACACACACACACACACACACGCTGGGGTGGGGCTGTACACACACATATACATGCTGGGGTGGGGCTGTACACACACACACACACGCACATGCTGGGGTGGGGCTGTACACACACACACACGCTGGGGTGGGGATGTACACACACATGCTGGGGTGGGGCTGTACACACACGCAGGGGTGGGGCTGTACACACACGCAGGGGTGGGGCTGTACACACACACTGGGGTGGGGCTGTACACACACACACACACGCTGGGTTGGGGCTGTACACACACACACACACACACGCTGGGTTGGGGCTGTACACACACACACATGCTGGGGTGAGGCTGTACACACACACACACACGCTGTGTTGGGGCTGTACACACACACATACACACACGCTGGGGTGGGGCTGTACACACACACATACATGCTGGGATGGGGCTATACACACACGCGCACCGGGGCGGGGCTGTACACACACACATACACACACACATGCTGGGGTGGGGCTGTACACACACACACGCTGCGGTGGGGCTGTACACACACACACACACGCTGGGCTGGGGCTGTACACACACATATACATGCTGGGGTGGGGCTGTACACACACACACACACACACACGCTGGGGTGGGGCTGTACACACACGCAGAGGTGGGGCTGTACACACACGCTGGGGTGGGGCTGTACACACACACGCTGGGGTGGGGCTGTACACACACACACATGCTAGGGTGGGACAGTCCACACACATGCTGGGGTGGGGCTGTACACACACACACGCTGGGGTGGGGCTGTACACACACACACACACATGCTGTGATGGGGCTGTACACACACACGCTGGGGTGGGGCTGTACACACACACACACACACTGGGGTGGGGCTGTACACACACGCTGGGCTGGTGCTGTACACACACACGCTGGGGTGGGGCTGTACGCACACACACATGCTGGGGTGGGGCTGTACGCACACACACACGCTGGGGTGGGGCTGTACGCACACAGACACGCTGGGGTGGAGCTGTACACACACAGACACGCTGGGGTGGGGCTGTACGCACACAAACACGCTGGGGTGGGGCTGTACGCACACAGACACGCTGGGGTGGGGCTGGACACACACAGACACCCTGGGGTGGGGCTGTACACACACAGACATGCTGGGGTGGGGCTGGACACACACAGACACGCTGGGGTGGGGCTGGACACACACAGACACGCTGGGGTGGGGCTGTACACACACAGACATGCTGGGGTGGGGCTGTACACACACATGCCGAGATGGGGCTGTACACACACACACACACGCTGGGATGGGGATGTACACACACACACACACACACACACACGCTGGGATTGGGCTGTACACACACACATACATGCTGGGCTGGGGCTATACACACACACACACACACACACACACGCTGGGGTGGGGCTGTACACACACGCAGAGGTGGGGCTGTACACACACGCTGGGGTGGGGCTGTACACACACACGCTGGGGTGGGGCTGTACACACACACACATGCTAGGGTGGGACTGTCCACACACACGCTGGGGTGGGGCTGTATACACAAACACATGCTGGGGTGGGGCTATACACACACACACACACACACATATGCTGGGGTGGGACTGTACACACACAAACACACACACACACATGCTGGGGTGGGGCTGTACACACACACACGCTGGGGTGGGGCTGTACACACACACACACCCACGCTGTGATGGGGCTGTACACACACACGCTGGGGTGGGGCTGTACACACACACACACACACACTGGGGTGGGGCTGTACACACACACGCTGGGCTGGGGCTGTACACACACACGCTGAGGTGTGGCTGTACACACTCACGCTGGGGTGGGGCTGTACACACACACAAACACACACACTGGGGTGGGGCTGTACACACACACGCTGGGGTGGGGCTGTACACACAAACGGTGGGGTGGGGCTGTACACACAAACGCTGGGGTGGGGCTGTAAACACACGCTGGGGTGGGGCTGTATACACACACACACACACACACACACACATGCTGGGGTGGAACTGTACACGCACACACACTCTGGGGTGGGACCGTACACGCACACACACACACGCTGGGGTGGGGCGGTATACACACACACACACACACACACACACACATGCTGGGGTGGAACTGTACATGCACACACACACTCTGGGGTGGGACAGTACACGCACACACGCTGGGGTGGGGCTGTACGCACACACACACGCTGGGGTGGGGCTGTACACACACACACACACTGGGGTGGGGCTGTACACACACACACGCTGGGGTGGGGCTGTACACACACACACATGCTGGGGTGGGGCTATACACACACACACACACACATATGCTGGGGTGGGACTGTACACACACAAACACACACACACACATGCTGGGGTGGGGCTGTACACACACACACGCTGGGGTGGGGCTGTACACACACACACACACACACGCTGTGGTGGGGCTGTACACACACACGCTGGGGTGGGGCTGTACACACACACACACACACACTGGGGTGGGGCTGTACACACACACACACACTGGGCTGGGGCTGTACACACACGCTGAGGTGGGGCTGTACACACTCACGCTGGGGTGGGGCTGTACACACACACAAACACACACACTGGGGTGGGGCTGTACACACACACGCTGGGGTGGGGCTGTACACACAAACGCTGGGGTGGGGCTGTACACACAAACGCTGGGGTGGGGCTGTATACACACGCTGGGGTGGGGCTGTATACACACACACACACACACACACACACACACACACATGCTGGGGTGGAACTGCACACGCACACACACTCTGGGGTGGGACAGTACACGCACACACACGCTGGGGTGGGGCTGTATACACACACACACACACACACACATGCTGGGGTGGAACTGTACATGCACACACACACTCTGGGGTGGGACAGTACACGCACACACGCTGGGGTGGGGCTGTACGCACACACACACGCTGGGGTGGGGCTGTACGCACGCACACGCTGGGTAAGGGCTGTACGCACGCACACACGGTGGGGTGGGGCTGTACACACGCACACACGCTGGGGTGGGGCTGTACGCAAAGACAAATGCTGGTGTGGGGCTGTACGCACACACACGCTGGGGTGGGGCTATACACACACGCACCGGGGTGGGGCTGTACACACACACATACACACACACATGCTGGGGTGGGGCTGTACACACACACGCTGGGGTGGGGCTGTACACACACACATACACGGTGGGGTGGGGCTGTACACACACACACGCTGGGGTGGGGCTGTATACACACACACACACACGCTGGGGTGGGGCTGTATACACACATATACATGCTGGAGTGGGGCTGTACACACACACACATGCTGGGGTGGGGCTGTACACACACACACACGCTGGGGTGGGGCTGTACACACACACGCTGGGGTGGTGCTGTATACACACACACACACACGCTGGGGTGGGGCTGTATACACACATATACATGCTGGAGTGGGGCTGTACACACACACACATGCTGGGGTGGGGCTGTACACACACACACACGCTGGGGTGGGGCTGTACACACACACGCTGGGGTGGTGCTGTACACACACACACATGCTAGGGTGGGGTTGTACACACACACGCTGGGGTGGGGCTGTATACACACACGCTGGGGTGGGGCTGTATACACACACACATGCTGGGGTGGGGCTATACACACACACACACTGGGGTGGGGCTGTACACACACACACTGGGGTGGGGCTGTACACACACACATACATGCTGGGCTGGGGCTATACACACACACGCGCCGGGGTGGGGCTGTACAAACACACATACAAACACACATGCTGGGGTGGGGCTGTACACACACACACGCTGGAGTGGGGCTGTACACACACACATACACGGTGGGGTGGGGCTGTACACACACACACGCTGGGGTGGGGCTGTACACACACACACACACACACACACACACACACGCTGGGGTGGGGCTGTACACACACATATACATGCTGGGGTGGGGCTGTACACACACACACACACGCACATGCTGGGGTGGGGCTGTACACACACACACACGCTGGGGTGGGGATGTACACACACATGCTGGGGTGGGGCTGTACACACACGCAGGGGTGGGGCTGTACACACACGCAGGGGTGGGGCTGTACACACACACTGGGGTGGGGCTGTACACACACACACACACGCTGGGTTGGGGCTGTACACACACACACACACACACGCTGGGTTGGGGCTGTACACACACACACATGCTGGGGTGAGGCTGTACACACACACACACACGCTGTGTTGGGGCTGTACACACACACATACACACACGCTGGGGTGGGGCTGTACACACACACATACATGCTGGGATGGGGCTATACACACACGCGCACCGGGGCGGGGCTGTACACACACACATACACACACACATGCTGGGGTGGGGCTGTACACACACACACGCTGCGGTGGGGCTGTACACACACACACACACGCTGGGCTGGGGCTGTACACACACATATACATGCTGGGGTGGGGCTGTACACACACACACACACACACACGCTGGGGTGGGGCTGTACACACACGCAGAGGTGGGGCTGTACACACACGCTGGGGTGGGGCTGTACACACACACGCTGGGGTGGGGCTGTACACACACACACATGCTAGGGTGGGACAGTCCACACACATGCTGGGGTGGGGCTGTACACACACACACGCTGGGGTGGGGCTGTACACACACACACACACATGCTGTGATGGGGCTGTACACACACACGCTGGGGTGGGGCTGTACACACACACACACACACTGGGGTGGGGCTGTACACACACGCTGGGCTGGTGCTGTACACACACACGCTGGGGTGGGGCTGTACGCACACACACATGCTGGGGTGGGGCTGTACGCACACACACACGCTGGGGTGGGGCTGTACGCACACAGACACGCTGGGGTGGAGCTGTACACACACAGACACGCTGGGGTGGGGCTGTACGCACACAAACACGCTGGGGTGGGGCTGTACGCACACAGACACGCTGGGGTGGGGCTGGACACACACAGACACCCTGGGGTGGGGCTGTACACACACAGACATGCTGGGGTGGGGCTGGACACACACAGACACGCTGGGGTGGGGCTGGACACACACAGACACGCTGGGGTGGGGCTGTACACACACAGACATGCTGGGGTGGGGCTGTACACACACATGCCGAGATGGGGCTGTACACACACACACACGCTGGGATGGGGATGTACACACACACACACACACACACACACACACGCTGGGATTGGGCTGTACACACACACATACATGCTGGGCTGGGGCTATACACACACACACACACACACACACACACGCTGGGGTGGGGCTGTACACACACGCAGAGGTGGGGCTGTACACACACGCTGGGGTGGGGCTGTACACACACACGCTGGGGTGGGGCTGTACACACACACACATGCTAGGGTGGGACTGTCCACACACACGCTGGGGTGGGGCTGTATACACAAACACATGCTGGGGTGGGGCTATACACACACACACACACACACATATGCTGGGGTGGGACTGTACACACACAAACACACACACACATGCTGGGGTGGGGCTGTACACACACACACGCTGGGGTGGGGCTGTACACACACACACACCCACGCTGTGATGGGGCTGTACACACACACGCTGGGGTGGGGCTGTACACACACACACACACACACTGGGGTGGGGCTGTACACACACACGCTGGGCTGGGGCTGTACACACACACGCTGAGGTGTGGCTGTACACACTCACGCTGGGGTGGGGCTGTACCCACACACAAACACACACACTGGGGTGGGGCTGTACACACACACGCTGGGGTGGGGCTGTACACACAAACGGTGGGGTGGGGCTGTACACACAAACGCTGGGGTGGGGCTGTAAACACACGCTGGGGTGGGGCTGTATACACACACACACACACACACACACACATGCTGGGGTGGAACTGTACACGCACACACACTCTGGGGTGGGACAGTACACGCACACACACACACGCTGGGGTGGGGCGGTATACACACACACACACACACACACACATGCTGGGGTGGAACTGTACATGCACACACACACTCTGGGGTGGGACAGTACACGCACACACGCTGGGGTGGGGCTGTACGCACACACACACGCTGGGGTGGGGCTGTACACACACACACACACACTGGGGTGGGGCTGTACACACACACACGCTGGGGTGGGGCTGTACACACACACACATGCTGGGGTGGGGCTATACACACACACACACACACATATGCTGGGGTGGGACTGTACACACACAAACACACACACACATGCTGGGGTGGGGCTGTACACACACACACGCTGGGGTGGGGCTGTACACACACACACACACACGCTGTGGTGGGGCTGTACACACACACGCTGGGGTGGGGCTGTACACACACACACACACACACTGGGGTGGGGCTGTACACACACACACACACTGGGCTGGGGCTGTACACACACGCTGAGGTGGGGCTGTACACACTCACGCTGGGGTGGGGCTGTACACACACACAAACACACACACTGGGGTGGGGCTGTACACACACACGCTGGGGTGGGGCTGTACACACAAACGCTGGGGTGGGGCTGTACACACAAACGCTGGGGTGGGGCTGTATACACACGCTGGGGTGGGGCTGTATACACACACACACACACACACACACACACACACACACACACATGCTGGGGTGGAACTGTACACGCACACACACTCTGGGGTGGGACAGTACACGCACACACACGCTGGGGTGGGGCTGTATACACACACACACACACACACACATGCTGGGGTGGAACTGTACATGCACACACACACTCTGGGGTGGGACAGTACACGCACACACGCTGGGGTGGGGCTGTACGCACACACACACGCTGGGGTGGGGCTGTACGCACGCACACGCTGGGTAAGGGCTGTACGCACGCACACACGGTGGGGTGGGGCTGTACACACGCACACACGCTGGGGTGGGGCTGTACGCAAAGACAAACGCTGGTGTGGGGCTGTACGCACACACACGCTGGGGTGGGGCTGTACGCACACACACATGCTGGTGTGGGGTTGTAAGCACACACACACGCTGGGGTGGGGCTGTACACACACACACACGCTGGGGTGGGGCTATACGCACACACACACGCTGGGGTGGGGCTGTACGCACACACGCTGGGGCGGGGCTGTACGCAAACACACATGCTGGGGTGGGGCTGTACGCACACAGACACGCTGGGGTGGGGCTGTACACACACAAACACGCTGGGATGGGGCTGTACACACATACACATGCTGGGGTGGGGCTGTACACACACACGCTGGGGTGGGGCTATACACAGACACACGCTGGGATGGGGCTGTACACACACACACACACACACATGCACGCTGGGGTGGGGCTGAACACACACACGCTGGGGTGGGGCTATACACACACATGCGCCGGGGTGGGGCTGTACACACACGCGCCGGGGTGGGGCTGTACACACACATACACACACACACGCTGGGGTGGGGCTGTACACACACACACACACGCTGGGGTGGGGCTGTACACACACACATACATGCTGGGGTGGGGCTGTACACACACACATACATGCTGGGGTGGGGCTGTACACACACACACACATGCTGGGGTGGGGCTGTACACACACACGCTGGGGTGGGGCTGTACACACACACGCTGGGGTGGGGCTGTACACACACACACACACACACACACACGCTGGGGTGGGGCTGTACACACACATGCTGGGGTGGGGCTGTACACACACATGCTGGGGTGGGGCTGTACACACACATGCTGGGGTGGGGCTGTACACACACACAAACACGCTGGGGTGGGGCTGTACACACACACACACACACACACACACGCTAGGGTGGGGCTGTACACACACACACACACACTGGGGTGGGGCTGTACACACACACACGCTGGGGTGGGGCTGTACACACACACACACACATGCTGGGGTGGGGCTGTACACACACACACACACACGCTGGGGTGGGGCTGTACACACAAACACACACGCCGGGGTGGGGCTGTACACACACACACGCTGGGGTGGGGCTGTACACACAGACACAGAGGAGTGGCTGTACACACACACACTGAGGAGTGGCAGTAAACACACACACACACACATTGAGGACTGGCTGTACACACACACACTGAGGATTGGCTGTACACACACACACACACTGAGGAGTGGCTGTACACACACACACACTGAGGAGTGGCTGTACACACAGACACACTGAGGAGTGGCTGTACACACAGACACACTGAGGAGTGGCTGTAAACACAGACACACTGAGGAGTGGCTGTAAACACACACACACACTGAGGAGTGGCTGTACACACACACACACTGAGGAGTGGCTGTACACACACACACACTGAGGAGTGGCTGTACACACACACACACACTGAGGAGTGGCTGCACACAAACACACACTGAGGAGCGGCTGTACACACACACACACTGAGGAGTGGCTGTAAACACACACACACTGAGGAGTGGCTGTAAACACACACACACTGAGGAGTGGCTGTACACACACACACACACTGAGGAGTGGTTGTACAAACACACACACTGAGGAGTGGTTGTACAAACACACACACGGCGGAGTGGCTGTACACACACACATTGACGAGTGGCTGTACACACACACACACACTGAGGAGTGGCTGTACACACACACACACACTGAGGAGTGGCTGTACACACACACACGGAAGAGTGGCTGTACACAGACACACACACACACACACACTGAGGATGGCTGTACACACACACACACACACACTGAGGAGTGGCTGTACACACACACACACACACACACACACACTGAGGAGTGGCTGTACACACACACACGGAAGAGTGGCTGTACACAGACACAAACACACACACACACTGAGGATGGCTGTACACACACACACACACACATAATGAGGAGTGGCTGTACACACTGAGGAGTGGCTGTACACACACATTGAGGAGTGTCTGCACACACACACACACTGAGGAGTGCAGTACACACACACGCACTGAGGAGTGGCTGTACACACACACACAGAGGAGTGGCTGTACACACACACACACTGAGGAGTGGCTGTACACACACACACACTGAGGAGTGGCTGTACACACACACACTGAGGAGTGGCTGTACACACACACACACTGAGGGGCTGTAGACACACTCACGCCAAGGAGTGGATGTACACACACACACTGAGGAGTGGCTGTACACACACACACTGAGGAGTGGCTGTACACACACACACTGAGGAGTGGCTGTACACACACACACACACTGAGGAGTGGCTGTACACACACTCACACACACTGAGGAGTGGCTGTACACACACTCACACACACTGAGGAGTGGCTGTATATACACACACACACACACACTGGGGAGCGGCCACACACACACACACACTGGGGGGCGGCCACACACACACACACTGGGGGACGGCAACGTACACACACTCTTGAGCGGCAACGCACACACACACTGGGGAGCTGCCACGCAAACACACACTGGGGAGCGGCCACGCACACACACACTGGGGAGTGGCTGTACACACACACACACACACACTGAGGAGTGGCTGTACACACAAACACACAGAGGAGTGGCTGTACACACACACACACTGAGGAGTGGCTGTACACACACACACACTGAGGAGTGGCTGTATACACACACACATCGACGAGTGGCTGTACACAAACACACACACTGAGGAGTGGCTGTACACACACACACACTGAGAAGTGGCTGTACACACACACACACTGAGGAGTGGCTGTACACACACACACTGAGGAGTGGCTGTACACACACACACACTGAGGAGTGGCTGTACACACACACACACTGAGGAGTGGCTGTATACACACACACACACACTGAGGAGTGGCTGTACACACACACACACACACACAGAGGAGTGGCTGTACACACACACACACACACACACAGAGGAGTGGCTGTACACACAAACGCACAGAGGAGTGGCTGTACACACAAACACACTGAGGAGTGGCTGTACACACAAACACACTGAGGAGTGGCTGTACACACAAACACACTGAGGAGTGGCTGTACACACACACACTGAGGAGTGGCTGTACACACACACACTGAGGAGTGGCTGTACACACACACACTGAGGAGTGGCTGTACACACACACACTGAGGAGTGGCTGTACACACACACACACAGGAGTGGCTGTACACACACACACACAGGATTGGCAGTACACACACACACAGGAGTGGCTGTACACAAACAATCACAGGAGTGGCTGTACACACACACACACTGAGGAGTGGCTGTATACACACACACACACACTGAGGAGTGGCTGTACACACACACACACACTGAGGAGTGGCTGTACACACACACACACACACACACAGAGGAGTGGCTGTACACACACACACACACTGAGGAGTGGCTGTACACACACACACACACTGAGGAGTGGCTATATACACACACACACACACACAGGGGAGCGGCCGCACACACACACACACTGGGGGGCGGCCACACACACACACACTGGGGGGCGGCAACGTACACAAACTGGGGAGCGGCAACGCACACACACACTGGGGAGCTGCCACGCACACACACACTGGGGAGCTGCCACGCACAAACACACTAGGGAGCGGCCACGCACACACACACCGGGGAGAGGCTGTACACACACACACACACACTGAGGAGTGGCTGTACACACAAACACACAGAGGAGTGGCTGTACACACAAACACACAGAGGAGTGGCTGTACACACAGACACACAGAGGAGTGGCTGTACACACAGACACACTGAGGAGTGGCAGTACACACACACACACACTGAGGAGTGGCTGTACACACACACACACAGAGGAGTGGCAGTACACACACACACACTGAGGAGTGGCTGTACACACACGCTGAGGTGTGGCTGTACACACAGACACAGAGGAGTGGCTGTACACACACACACTGAGGAGTGGCAGTAAACACACACACACACACATTGAGGACTGGCTGTACACACACACACTGAGGATTGGCTGTACACACACACACACACACTGAGGAGTGGCTGTACACACACACACACTGAGGAGTGGCTGTACACACACACACACTGAGGAGTGGCTGTACACACACACACACTGAGGAGTTGCTGTACACACACACACTGAGGAGTGGCTGTACACACACACACACAGGAGTGGCTGTACATACACACACACAGGATTGGCAGTACACACACACACAGGAGTGGCTGTACACAAACAATCACAGGTGTGGCTGTACACACACACACACTGAGGAGTGGCTGTATACACACACACACACACTGAGGAGTGGCTGTACACACACACACACACTGAGGAGTGGCTGTACACACACACACACACACACACACACACACAGAGGAGTGGCTGTACACACACACACACACTGAGGAGTGGCTGTACACACACACACACACTGAGGAGTGGCTGTATACACACACACACACACTGGGGAGCGGCCGCACACACACATACACTGGGGGGCGGCCACACACACACACACCGGGGGGCGGCAACGTACACACACTGGGGAGCGGCAACGCACACACACACTGGGGAGCTGCCACGCACACACACACTGGGGAGCTGCCACGCACACACACACTGGGGAGCGGCCACGCACACACACACCGGGGAGAGGCTGTACACACACACACACACACTGAGGAGTGGCTGTACACACAAACACACAGAGGAGTGGCTGTACACACAGACACACTGAGGAGTGGCAGTACACACACACACACACTGAGGAGTGGCTGTACACACACACACACACAGAGGAGTGGCAGTACACACACACACACTGAGGAGTGGCTGTACACACACACTGAGGTGTGGCTGTACACAGACACAGAGGAGTGGCTGTACACACACACACTGAGGAGTGGCAGTAAACACACACACACACACTGAGGAGTGGCTGTACACACACACACACTGAGGAGTGGCTGTACACACAGACACACTGAGGAGTGGCTGTACACACAGACACACTGAGGAGTGGCTGTAAACACAGACACACTGAGGAGTGGCTGTAAACACACACACACTGAGGAGTGGCTGTACACACACACACACTGAGGAGTGGCTGTACACACACACACACTGAGGAGTGGCTGTACACACACACACACACTGAGGAGTGGCTGCACACAAACACACACTGAGGAGCGGCTGTACACACACACACAGTGAGGAGTGGAAGTACACACACACACTGAGGAGTGGCTGTAAACACACACACACTGAGGAGTGGCTGTACACACACACACACACTGAGGAGTGGTTGTACAAACACACACACTGAGGAGTGGTTGTACAAACACACACACTGAGGAGTGGTTGTACAAACACACACACGGCGGAGTGGCTGTACACAAACAAACACTGAGGAGTGGCTGTACACACACACATTGACGAGTGGCTGTACACACACACACACACTGAGGAGTGGCTGTACACACACACACACACTGAGGAGTGGCTGTACACACACACACACGGAAGAGTGGCTGTACACACACACACACACACACTGAGGAGTGGCTGTACACACACACACTGAGGAGTGGCTGTACACACACACACACTGAGCAGTGGCTGTACACACACACATAATGAGGAGTGGCTGTACACACTGAGGAGTGGCTGTACACACATACATTGAGGAGTGTCTGTACACACACACACACTGAGGAGTGCTGTACACACACACACACTGAGGAGTGATGTACACACACACACACTGAGGAGTGGCTGTACACACACACACAGAGGAGTGGCTGTACACACACACACACTGAGGAGTGGCTGTACACACACACACACTGAGGAGTGGCTGTACACACACACACACTGAGGAGTGGCTGTACACACACACACACTGAGTGGCTGTAGACACACTCACGCCAAGGAGTGGATGTACACACACACTGAGGAGTGGCTGTACACACACACACTGAGGAGTGGCTGTACACACACACACACACTGAGGAGTGGCTGTACACACACTCACACACACTGAGGAGTGGCTGTATACACACACACACACACACTGGGGAGCGGCCACACACACACACCCACTGGGGGGCGGCCACACACACACACACTGGGGGGCGGCAACGTACACACACTCTTGAGCGGCAACGCACACACACACTGGGGAGCTGCCACGCAAACACACACTGGGGAGCGGCCACGCACACACACACTGGGGAGAGGCTGTACACACACACACACACACACTGAGGAGTGGCTGTACACACAAACACACAGAGGAGTGGCTGTACACACACACACACTGAGGAGTGGCTGTACACACACACACACTGAGGAGTGGCTGTACACACACACACACAGAGGAGTGGCTGTATACACACACACATCGACGAGTGGCTGTACACAAACACACACACTGAGGAGTGGCTGTACACACACACACACTGAGAAGTGGCTGTACACACACACACACTGAGGAGTGGCTGTACACACACACACTGAGGAGTGGCTGTACACACACACACACTGAGGAGTGGCTGTACACACAGACACACTGAGGAGTGGCTGTAAACACAGACACACTGAGGAGTGGCTGTACACACACACTGAGGAGTGGCTGTACACACACACACACTGAGGAGTGGCTGTACACACACACACACACTGAGGAGTGGCTGCACACAAACACACACTGAGGAGCGGCTGTACACACACACACACTGAGGAGTGGAAGTACACACACACACTGAGGAGTGGCTGTAAACACACACACTCTGAGGAGTGGCTGTACACACACACACACACACTGAGGAGTGGTTGTACAAACACACACACTGAGGAGTGGTTGTACAAACACACACACGGCGGAGTGGCTGTACACACACACATTGACGAGTGGCTGTACACACACACACACACTGAGGAGTGGCTGTACACACACACACACACTGAGGAGTGGCTGTACACACACACACACGGAAGAGTGGCTGTACACAGACACACACACACACACACACACACTGAGGATGGCTGTACACACACACACACACACACACTGAGGAGTGGCTGTACACACACACACACACACACACACTGAGCAGTGGCTGTACACACACACACACACTGAGCAGTGGCTGTACACACACACATAATGAGGAGTGGCTGTACACACTGAGGAGTGGCTGTACACACACATTGAGGAGTGTCTGCACACACACACACACTGAAGAGTGCAGTACACACACACGCACTGAGGAGTGGCTGTACACACACACACACTGAGGAGTGGCTGTACACACACACACACACTGAGGAGTGGCTGTACACACACACACTGAGGAGTGGCTGTACACACACACACACACACTGAGGGGCTGTAGACACACTCACGCCAAGGAGTGGATGTACACACACACACTGAGGAGTGGCTGTACACACACACACTGAGGAGTGGCTGTACACACACACACTGAGGAGTGGCTGTACACACACACACTGAGGAGTGGCTGTACACACACACACACACTGAGGAGTGGCTGTACACACACTCACACACACTGAGGAGTGGCTGTATATATACACACACACACACACTGGGGAGCGGCCACACACACACACACACTGGGGGGCGGCCACACACACACACACTGGGGGACGGCAACGTACACACACTCTTGAGCGGCAACGCACACACACACTGGGGAGCTGCCACGCAAACACACACTGGGGAGCGGCCACGCACACACACACTGGGGAGAGGCTGTACACACACACAGACACACTGAGGAGTGGCTGTACACACAAACACACAGAGGAGTGGCTGTACACACACACACACTGAGGAGTGGCTGTACACACACACACACTGAGGAGTGGCTGTATACACACACACATCGACGAGTGGCTGTACACAAACACACACACTGAGGAGTGGCTGTACACACACACACACTGAGAAGTGGCTGTACACACACACACACTGAGGAGTGGCTGTACACACACACACTGAGGAGTGGCTGTACACACACACACACTGAGGAGTGGCTGTACACACACACACACTGAGGAGTGGCTGTATACACACACACACACACTGAGGAGTGGCTGTACACACACACACACACACAGAGGAGTGGCTGTACACACACACACACACACACACAGAGGAGTGGCTGTACACACAAACGCACAGAGGAGTGGCTGTACACACAAACACACTGAGGAGTGGCTGTACACACAAACACACTGAGGAGTGGCTGTACACACAAACACACTGAGGAGTGGCTGTACACACACACACTGAGGAGTGGCTGTACACACACACACTGAGGAGTGGCTGTACACACACACACTGAGGAGTGGCTGTACACACACACACTGAGGAGTGGCTGTACACACACACACACAGGAGTGGCTGTACACACACACACTGAGGAGTGGCTGTACACACACACACTGAGGAGTGGCTGTACACACACACACTGAGGAGTGGCTGTAAACACAGACACACTGAGGAGTGGCTGTAAACACACACACACTGAGGAGTGGCTGTACACACACACACACTGAGGAGTGGCTGTACACACACACACACTGAGGAGTGGCTGTACACACACACACACACTGAGGAGTGGCTGCACACAAACACACACTGAGGAGCGGCTGTACACACACACACACTGAGGAGTGGCTGTAAACACACACACACTGAGGAGTGGCTGTAAACACACACACACTGAGGAGTGGCTGTACACACACACACACACTGAGGAGTGGTTGTACAAACACACACACTGAGGAGTGGTTGTACAAACACACACACGGCGGAGTGGCTGTACACACACACATTGACGAGTGGCTGTACACACACACACACACTGAGGAGTGGCTGTACACACACACACACACTGAGGAGTGGCTGTACACACACACACGGAAGAGTGGCTGTACACAGACACACACACACACACACACTGAGGATGGCTGTACACACACACACACACACACTGAGGAGTGGCTGTACACACACACACACACACACACACACTGAGGAGTGGCTGTACACACACACACACTGAGCAGTGGCTGTACACACACACATAAT
This sequence comes from Carcharodon carcharias, assembly GCF_017639515.1. NCBI lineage: Eukaryota > Metazoa > Chordata > Chondrichthyes > Lamniformes > Lamnidae > Carcharodon > Carcharodon carcharias. Next base: position 52,526,230 of record NC_054483.1, on the reverse strand, counting down.
GAGGAGTGGCTGTACACACTGAGGAGTGGCTGTACACACACATTGAGGAGTGTCTGCACACACACACACACTGAGGAGTGCAGTACACACACACGCACTGAGGAGTGGCTGTACACACACACACAGAGGAGTGGCTGTACACACACACACACTGAGGAGTGGCTGTACACACACACACACTGAGGAGTGGCTGTACACACACACACTGAGGAGTGGCTGTACACACACACACACTGAGGGGCTGTAGACACACTCACGCCAAGGAGTGGATGTACACACACACACTGAGGAGTGGCTGTACACACACACACTGAGGAGTGGCTGTACACACACACACTGAGGAGTGGCTGTACACACACACACACACTGAGGAGTGGCTGTACACACACTCACACACACTGAGGAGTGGCTGTATATACACACACACACACACACTGGGGAGCGGCCACACACACACACACACTGGGGGGCGGCCACACACACACACACTGGGGGACGGAGACGTACACACACTCTTGAGCGGCAACGCACACACACACTGGGGAGCTGCCACGCAAACACACACTGGGGAGCGGCCACGCACACACACACTGGGGAGAGGCTGTACACACACACACACACACTGAGGAGTGGCTGTACACACAAACACACAGAGGAGTGGCTGTACACACACACATACTGAGGTGTGGCTGTACACACACACACACTGAGGAGTGGCTGTATACACACACACATCGACGAGTGGCTGTACACAAACACACACACTGAGGAGTGGCTGTACACACACACACACTGAGAAGTGGCTGTACACACACACACACTGAGGAGTGGCTGTACACACACACACTGAGGAGTGGCTGTACACACACACACACTGAGGAGTGGCTGTACACACACACACACTGAGGAGTGGCTGTATACACACACACACACACACTGAGGAGTGGCTGTACACACACACACACACACAGAGGAGTGGCTGTACACACACACACACACACACACACACACAGAGGAGTGGCTGTACACACAAACGCACAGAGGAGTGGCTGTACACACAAACACACTGAGGAGTGGCTGTACACACAAACACACTGAGGAGTGGCTGTACACACAAACACACTGAGGAGTGGCTGTACACACACACACTGAGGAGTGGCTGTACACACACACACTGAGGTGTGGCTGTACACACACACACTGAGGAGTGGCTGTACACACACACACTGAGGAGTGGCTGTACACACACACACACAGGAGTGGCTGTACACACACACACACAGGATTGGAAGTACACACACACACAGGAGTGGCTGTACACAAACAATCACAGGAGTGGCTGTACACACACACACACTGAGGAGTGGCTGTATACACACACACACACACTGAGGAGTGGCTGTACACACACACACACACTGAGGAGTGGCTGTACACACACACACACACACACACAGAGGAGTGGCTGTACACACAAACACACAGAGGAGTGGCTGTACACACAGACACACAGAGGAGTGGCTGTACACACAGACACACTGAGGAGTGGCAGTACACACACACACACACTGAGGAGTGGCTGTACACACACACACACAGAGGAGTGGCAGTACACACACACACACTGAGGAGTGGCTGTACACACACGCTGAGGTGTGGCTGTACACACAGACACAGAGGAGTGGCTGTACACACACACACTGAGGAGTGGCAGTAAACACACACACACACACATTGAGGACTGGCTGTACACACACACACTGAGGATTGGCTGTACACACACACACACACACTGAGGAGTGGCTGTACACACACACACACACTGAGGAGTGGCTGTACACACACACACACTGAGGAGTGGCTGTACACACACACACACTGAGGAGTGGCTGTACACACACACACACTGAGGAGTGGCTGTACACACACACACTGAGGAGTGGCTGTACACACACACACACAGGAGTGGCTGTACATACACACACACAGGATTGGCAGTACACACACACACAGGAGTGGCTGTACACAAACAATCACAGGTGTGGCTGTACACACACACACACTGAGGAGTGGCTGTATACACACACACACACACTGAGGAGTGGCTGTACACACACACACACACTGAGGAGTGGCTGTACACACACACACACACACACACAGAGGAGTGGCTGTACACACACACACACACTGAGGAGTGGCTGTACACACACACACACACTGAGGAGTGGCTGTATACACACACACACACACTGGGGAGCGGCCGCACACACACATACACTGGGGGGCGGCCACACACACACACACTGGGGGGCGGCAACGTACAGACACTGGGGAGCGGCAACGCACACACACACTGGGGAGCTGCCACGCACACACACACTGGGGAGCTGCCACGCACACACACACTGGGGAGCGGCCACGCACACACACACCGGGGAGAGGCTGTACACACACACACACACACTGAGGAGTGGCTGTACACACAAACACACAGAGGAGTGGCTGTACACACAGACACACTGAGGAGTGGCAGTACACACACACACACACTGAGGAAAAGCTGTACACACACACACACACAGAGGAGTGGCAGTACACACACACACACTGAGGAGTGGCTGTACACACACACTGAGGTGTGGCTGTACACACAGACACAGAGGAGTGGCTGTACACACACACACTGAGGAGTGGCAGTAAACACACACACACACACTGAGGAGTGGCTGTACACACACACACACTGAGGAGTGGCTGTACACACAGACACACTGAGGAGTGGCTGTACACACAGACACACTGAGGAGTGGCTGTAAACACAGACACACTGAGGAGTGGCTGTAAACACACACACACTGAGGAGTGGCTGTACACACACACACACTGAGGAGTGGCTGTACACACACACACACTGAGGAGTGGCTGTACACACACACACACACTGAGGAGTGGCTGCACACAAACACACACTGAGGAGCGGCTGTACACACACACACATTGAGGAGTGGATGTACACACACACACTGAGGAGTGGCTGTAAACACACACACACTGAGCAGTGGCTGTACACACACACACACACTGAGGAGTGGTTGTACAAACACACACACTGAGGAGTGGTTGTACAAACACACACACTGAGGAGTGGTTGTACAAACACACACACGGAAGAGTGGCTGTACACACACACACACACACACTGAGGAGTGGCTGTACACACACACACTGAGGAGTGGCTGTACACACACACACACTGAGCAGTGGCTGTACACACACACATAATGAGGAGTGGCTGTACACACTGAGGAGTGGCTGTACACACACACATTGAGGAGTGTCTGTACACACACACACACTGAGGAGTGCTGTACACACACACACACTGAGGAGTGATGTACACACACACACACTGAGGAGTGGCTGTACACACACACACAGAGGAGTGGCTGTACACACACACACACTGAGGAGTGGCTGTACACACACACACACTGAGGAGTGGCTGTACACACACACACACACACTGAGGAGTGGCTGTACACACACACACACTGAGTGGCTGTAGACACACTCACGCCAAGGAGTGGATGTACACACACACTGAGGAGTGGCTGTACACACACACACTGAGGAGTGGCTGTACACACACACACACACTGAGGAGTGGCTGTACACACACTCACACACACTGAGGAGTGGCTGTATACACACACACACACACACTGGGGAGCGGCCACACACACACACACACTGGGGGGCGGCCACACACACACACACTGGGGGGCGGCAACGTACACACACTCTTGAGCGGCAACGCACACACACACTGGGGAGCTGCCACGCAAACACACACTGGGGAGCGGCCACGCACACACACACTGGGGAGAGGCTGTACACACACACACACACACACTGAGGAGTGGCTGTACACACAAACACACAGAGGAGTGGCTGTACACACACACACACTGAGGAGTGGCTGTACACACACACACACTGAGGAGTGGCTGTACACACACACACACAGAGGAGTGGCTGTATACACACACACATCGACGAGTGGCTGTACACAAACACACACACTGAGGAGTGGCTGTACACACACACACACTGAGAAGTGGCTGTACACACACACACACTGAGGAGTGGCTGTACACACACACACTGAGGAGTGGCTGTACACACACACACACTGAGGAGTGGCTGTACACACAGACACACTGAGGAGTGGCTGTAAACACAGACACACTGAGGAGTGGCTGTACACACACACTGAGGAGTGGCTGTACACACACACACACTGAGGAGTGGCTGTACACACACACACACACTGAGGAGTGGCTGCACACAAACACACACTGAGGAGCGGCTGTACACACACACACACTGAGGAGTGGAAGTACACACACACACTGAGGAGTGGCTGTAAACACACACACTCTGAGGAGTGGCTGTACACACACACACACACACTGAGGAGTGGTTGTACAAACACACACACGGCGGAGTGGCTGTACAAACACACACATTGACGAGTGGCTGTACACACACACATTGACGAGTGGCTGTACACACACACACACACTGAGGAGTGGCTGTACACACACACACACACTGAGGAGTGGCTGTACACACACACACACGGAAGAGTGGCTGTACACAGACACACACACACACACACACACACTGAGGATGGCTGTACACACACACACACACACACTGAGGAGTGGCTGTACACACACACACACACACTGAGGAGTGGCTGTACACACACACACACACTGAGCAGTGGCTGTACACACACACATAATGAGGAGTGGCTGTACACACTGAGGAGTGGCTGTACACACACATTGAGGAGTGTCTGCACACACACACACACTGAAGAGTGCAGTACACACACACGCACTGAGGAGTGGCTGTACACACACACACACTGAGGAGTGGCTGTACACACACACACACACTGAGGAGTGGCTGTACACACACACACTGAGGAGTGGCTGTACACACACACACACACACTGAGGGGCTGTAGACACACTCACGCCAAGGAGTGGATGTACACACACACACTGAGGAGTGGCTTTACACACACACACTGAGGAGTGGCTGTACACACACACACTGAGGAGTGGCTGTACACACACACACTGAGGAGTGGCTGTACACACACACACACACTGAGGAGTGGCTGTACACACACTCACACACACTGAGGAGTGGCTGTATATATACACACACACACACACTGGGGAGCGGCCACACACACACACACACTGGGGGGCGGCCACACACACACACACTGGGGGACGGCAACGTACACACACTCTTGAGCGGCAACGCACACACACACTGGGGAGCTGCCACGCAAACACACACTGGGGAGCGGCCACGCACACACACACTGGGGAGAGGCTGTACACACACACAGACACACTGAGGAGTGGCTGTACACACAAACACACAGAGGAGTGGCTGTACACACACACACACTGAGGAGTGGCTGTACACACACACACACTGAGGAGTGGCTGTATACACACACACATCGACGAGTGGCTGTACACAAACACACACACTGAGGAGTGGCTGTACACACACACACACTGAGAAGTGGCTGTACACACACACACACTGAGGAGTGGCTGTACACACACACACTGAGGAGTGGCTGTACACACACACACACTGAGGAGTGGCTGTACACACACACACACTGAGGAGTGGCTGTATACACACACACACACACTGAGGAGTGGCTGTACACACACACACACACACAGAGGAGTGGCTGTACACACACACACACACACACACAGAGGAGTGGCTGTACACACAAACGCACAGAGGAGTGGCTGTACACACAAACACTGAGGAGTGGCTGTACACACAAACACACTGAGGAGTGGCTGTACACACAAACACACTGAGGAGTGGCTGTACACACACACACTGAGGAGTGGCTGTACACACACACACTGAGGAGTGGCTGTACACACACACACTGAGGAGTGGCTGTACACACACACACTGAGGAGTGGCTGTACACACACACACACAGGAGTGGCTGTACACACACACACACAGGATTGGCAGTACACACACACACAGGAGTGGCTGTACACAAACAATCACAGGAGTGGCTGTACACACACACACACTGAGGAGTGGCTGTATACACACACACACACACTGAGGAGTGGCTGTACACACACACACACACACTGAGGAGTGGCTGTACACACACACACACACACACACAGAGGAGTGGCTGTACACACACACACACACTGAGGAGTGGCTGTACACACACACACACACTGAGGAGTGGCTATATACACACACACACACACAGGGGAGCGGCCGCACACACACACACACTGGGGGGCGGCCACACACACACACACTGGGGGGCGGCAACGTACACAAACTGGGGAGCGGCAACGCACACACACACTGGGGAGCTGCCACGCACACACACACTGGGGAGCTGCCACGCACACACACACTGGGGAGCTGCCACGCACACACACACTTGGGAGCGGCCACGCACACACACACCGGGGAGAGGCTGTACACACACACACACACACTGAGGAGTGGCTGTACACACAAACACACAGAGGAGTGGCTGTACACACAAACACACAGAGGAGTGGCTGTACACACAGACACACAGAGGAGTGGCTGTACACACAGACACACTGAGGAGTGGCAGTACACACACACACACACTGAGGAGTGGCTGTACACACACACACACACAGAGGAGTGGCAGTACACACACACACACTGAGGAGTGGCTGTACACACACGCTGAGGTGTGGCTGTACACACAGACACAGAGGAGTGGCTGTACACACACACACTGAGGAGTGGCAGTAAACACACACACACACACATTGAGGACTGGCTGTACACACACACACTGAGGATTGGCTGTACACACACACACACACACACTGAGGAGTGGCTGTACACACACACACACACTGAGGAGTGGCTGTACACACACACACACTGAGGAGTGGCTGTACACACACACACACTGAGGAGTGGCTGTACACACACACACACTGAGGAGTGGCTGTACACACACACACTGAGGAGTGGCTGTACACACACACACACAGGAGTGGCTGTACATACACACACACAGGATTGGCAGTACACACACACACAGGAGTGGCTGTACACAAACAATCACAGGTGTGGCTGTACACACACACACACTGAGGAGTGGCTGTATACACACACACACACACTGAGGAGTGGCTGTACACACACACACACACTGAGGAGTGGCTGTACACACACACACACACACACACAGAGGAGTGGCTGTACACACACACACACACTGAGGAGTGGCTGTACACACACACACACACTGAGGAGTGGCTGTATACACACACACACACACTGGGGAGCGGCCGCACACACACATACACTGGGGGGCGGCCACACACACACACACTGGGGGGCGGCAACGTACACACACTGGGGAGCGGCAACGCACACACACACTGGGGAGCTGCCACGCACACACACACTGGGGAGCTGCCACGCACACACACACTGGGGAGCGGCCACGCACACACACACCGGGGAGAGGCTGTACACACACACACACACACTGAGGAGTGGCTGTACACACAAACACACAGAGGAGTGGCAGTACACACAGACACACTGAGGAGTGGCAGTACACACACACACACACTGAGGAGTGGCTGTACACACACACACACACACAGAGGAGTGGCAGTACACACACACACACTGAGGATTGGCTGTACACACACACTGAGGTGTGGCTGTACACACAGACACAGAGGAGTGGCTGTACACACACACACTGAGGAGTGGCAGTAAACACACACACACACACTGAGGAGTGGCTGTACACACACACACACTGAGGAGTGGCTGTACACACACACACACTGAGGAGTGGCTGTACACACAGACACACTGAGGAGTGGCTGTAAACACAGACACACTGAGGAGTGGCTGTAAACACACACACACTGAGGAGTGGCTGTACACACACACACACTGAGGAGTGGCTGTACACACACACACACTGAGGAGTGGCTGTACACACACACACACACTGAGGAGTGGCTGCACACAAACACACACTGAGGAGCGGCTGTACACACACACACAGTGAGGAGTGGAAGTACACACACACACTGAGGAGTGGCTGTAAACACACACACACTGAGGAGTGGCTGTACACACACACACACACTGAGGAGTGGTTGTACAAACACACACACTGAGGAGTGGTTGTACAAACACACACACTGAGGAGTGGTTGTACAAACACACACACGGCGGAGTGGCTGTACACAAACAAACACTGAGGAGTGGCTGTACACACACACATTGACGAGTGGCTGTACACACACACACACACTGAGGAGTGGCTGTACACACACACACACACTGAGGAGTGGCTGTACACACACACACACGGAAGAGTGGCTGTACACACACACACACACACTGAGGAGTGGCTGTACACACACACACTGAGGAGTGGCTGTACACACACACACACTGAGCAGTGGCTGTACACACACACATAATGAGGAGTGGCTGTACACACTGAGGAGTGGCTGTACACACATACATTGAGGAGTGTCTGTACACACACACACACTGAGGAGTGCTGTACACACACACACACACTGAGGAGTGATGTACACACACACACACTGAGGAGTGGCTGTACACACACACACAGAGGAGTGGCTGTACACACACACACACTGAGGAGTGGCTGTACACACACACACACTGAGGAGTGGCTGTACACACACACACACTGAGGAGTGGCTGTACACACACACACACACTGAGTGGCTGTAGACACACTCACGCCAAGGAGTGGATGTACACACACACTGAGGAGTGGCTGTACACACACACACTGAGGAGTGGCTGTACACACACACACACACTGAGGAGTGGCTGTACACACACTCACACACACTGAGGAGTGGCTGTATACACACACACACACACACTGGGGAGCGGCCACACACACACACACACTGGGGGGCGGCCACACACACACACACTGGGGGGCGGCAACGTACACACACTCTTGAGCGGCAACGCACACACACACTGGGGAGCTGCCACGCAAACACACACTGGGGAGCGGCCACGCACACACACACTGGGGAGAGGCTGTACACACACACACACACACACTGAGGAGTGGCTGTACACACAAACACACAGAGGAGTGGCTGTACACACACACACACTGAGGAGTGGCTGTACACACACACACACTGAGGAGTGGCTGTACACACACACACACACTGAGGAGTGGCTGTATACACACACACATCGACGAGTGGCTGTACACAAACACACACACTGAGGAGTGGCTGTACACACACACACACTGAGAAGTGGCTGTACACACACACACACTGAGGAGTGGCTGTACACACACACACTGAGGAGTGGCTGTACACACACACACACTGAGGAGTGGCTGTACACACACACACACTGAGGAGTGGCTGTATATACACACACACACACTGAGGAGTGGCTGTACACACACACACACAGAGTGGCTGTACACACACACACACACACACACAGAGGAGTGGCTGTACACACACACACACACACTGAGGAGTGGCTGTACACACACACACACACTGAGGAGTGGCTGTATACACACACACACACACTGGGGAGCGGCCACACACACACACACACTGGGGGGCGGCCACACACACACACACTGGGGGGCGGCAACGTACACACACTGGTTGGCGGCAACGCACACACACACTGGGGAGCTGCCACGCACACACACACTGGGGAGCGGACACGCACACACACACTGGGGGGAGGCTGTACACACACACACACACACACTGAGGAGTGGCTGTACACACACACGCTGAGGAGTGGCTGTACACACATACGCTGAGGAGTGGCTGTACACACACACGCTGAGGAGTGGCTGTACACACACACGCTGAGGAGTGGCTGTACACACACACGCTGAGGAGTGGCTGTACACACACACACTGAGGAGTGGCTGTACACACACACACTGAGGAGTGGCTGTACACACACACACACAGGAGTGGCTGTACACACACACACACAGGAGTGGCTGTACACACACACACAGGATTGGCTGTACACAAACACACACAGGAGTGGCTGTACACACACACACACTGAGGAGTGGCTGTATACACACACACACATACTGAGGAGTGGCTGTACACACACACACACACACACTGAGGAGTGGCTGTATACACAAACACACACACACACACACACAGAGGAGTGGCTGTACACACACACACACACACAGAGGAGTGGCTGTACACACACACACACACTGAGGAGTGGCTGTATACACACACACACACACACTGGGGAGCGGCCACACACACACACACACTGGGGGGAGGCCACACACACACACACTGGGGGGCGGCAACGTACACACACTGCGGAGCGGCAACGCACACACACACTGGGGAGCAGCCACGCACACACACACTGGGGAGTGGCCACGCACACACACTGGGGAGAGGCTGTACAGACACACACACACACTGAGGAGTGGCTGTACACACAAACGCACAGAGGAGTGGCTGTACACACAGACACACTGAGGAGTGGCAGTACACACACACACACACACACTGAGGAGTAGCTGTACACACACACACACACACTGAGGAGTGGCTGTACACACACACACACTGAAGAGTGGCTGTACACACACACACTGAGGAGAGGCTGTACACACAGGCACACAGAGGAGTGGCTGTACACACAGACACACTGAGCAGTGGCAGTAAACACACACACACACACTGAGGACTGGCTGTACACACACACACTGAGGATTGGCTGTACACACACACACACACACACTGAGGAGTGGCTGTACACACACACACACACTGAGGAGTGGCTGTACACACACACACACTGAGGAGTGGCTGTACACACACACACACTGAGGAGTGGCTGTACACACAGACACACTGAGGAGTGGCTGTAAACACAGACACACTGAGGAGTGGCTGTAAACACACACACACTGAGGAGTGGCTGTACACACACACACACTGAGGAGTGGCTGTATACACACACACATCGACGAGTGGCTGTACACAAACACACACACTGAGGAGTGGCTGTACACACACACACACTGAGAAGTGGCTGTACACACACACACACTGAGGAGTGGCTGTACACACACACACTGAGGAGTGGCTGTACACACACACACACTGAGGAGTGGCTGTACACACACACACACTGAGGAGTGGCTGTATATACACACACACACACTGAGGAGTGGCTGTATATACACACACACACACTGAGGAGTGGCTGTACACACACACACACACAGAGGAGTGGCTGTACACACACACACACACACACAGAGGAGTGGCTGTACACACACACACACACTGAGGAGTGGCTGTACACACACACACACACTGAGGAGTGGCTGTACACACACACACTGAGGAGTGGCTGTATACACACACACACACACTGGGGAGCGGCCACACACACACACACACTGGGGGGCGGCCACACACACACACACTGGGGGGCGGCAACGTACACACACTGGTTGGCGGCAACGCACACACACACTGGGGAGCTGCCACGCACACACACACTGGGGAGCGGACACGCACACACACACTGGGGAGCGGACACGCACACACACACTGGGGGGAGGCTGTACACACACACACACACACTGAGGAGTGGCTGTACACACACAAGCTGAGGAGTGGCTGTACACACACACACTGAGGAGTGGCTGTACACACACACACTGAGGAGTGGCTGTACACACACACACTGAGGAGTGGCTGTACACACACACACTGAGGAGTGGCTGTACACACACACACTGAGGAGTGGCTGTACACACACACACACAGGAGTGGCTGTACACACACACACACAGGAGTGGCTGTACACACACACACAGGATTGGCTGTACACAAACACACACAGGAGTGGCTGTACACACACACACACTGAGGAGTGGCTGTATACACACACACACATACTGAGGAGTGGCTGTACACACACACACACACACTGAGGAGTGGCTGTATACACAAACACACACACACACACACAGAGGAGTAGCTGTACACACACACACACACACAGAGGAGTGGCTGTACACACACACACACACTGAGGAGTGGCTGTATACACACACACATACACACACTGGGGAGCGGCCACACACACACACACACTGGGGGGAGGCCACACACACACACACTGGTGGGCGGCAACGTACACACACTGCGGAGCGGCAACGCACTCACACACTGGGGAGCAGCCACGCACACACACACTGGGGAGTGGCCACGCACACACACTGGGGAGAGGCTGTACAGACACACACACACACTGAGGAGTGGCTGTACACACAAACGCACAGAGGAGTGGCTGTACACACAGACACACTGAGGAGTGGCAGTACACACACACACACACACTGAGGAGTAGCTGTGCACACACACACACACTGAGGAGTGGCTGTACACACACACACACTGAAGAGTGGCTGTACACACACACACTGAGGAGAGGCTGTACACACAGGCACACAGAGGAGTGGCTGTACACACAGACACACTGAGCAGTGGCAGTAAACACACACACACACACTGAGGACTGGCTGTACACACACACACTGAGGATTGGCTGTACACACACACACACACACACACTGAGGAGTGGCTGTACACACACACACACACTGAGGAGTGGCTGTACACACACACACATTGAGGAGTGGCTGTACACACACACACACTGAGGAGTGGCTGTACACACAGACACACTGAGGAGTGGCTGTAAACACAGACACACTGAGGAGTGGCTGTAAACACACACACACTGAGGAGTGGCTGTACACACACACACACTGAGGAGTGGTTGTACAAACACACACACTGAGGAGTGGCTGTACACACACACATTGACGAGTGGCTGTACACACACACATACACACTGAGGAGTGGCTGTACACACACACACTGAGGAGTGGCAGTAAACACACACACACACACATTGAGGACTGGCTGTACACACACACACTGAGGATTGGCTGTACACACACACACACACACTGAGGAGTGGCTGTACACACACACACACACTGAGGAGTGGCTGTACACACACACACACACTGAGGAGTGGCTGTACACACACACACACTGAGGAGTGGCTGTACACACACACACACTGAGGAGTGGCTGTACACACAGACACACTGAGGAGTGGCTGTAAACACAGACACACTGAGGAGTGGCTGTACACACACACTGAGGAGTGGCTGTACACACACACACACTGAGGAGTGGCTGTACACACACACACACACTGAGGAGTGGCTGCACACAAACACACACTGAGGAGCGGCTGTACACACACACACACTGAGGAGTGGAAGTACACACACACACTGAGGAGTGGCTGTAAACACACACACTCTGAGGAGTGGCTGTACACACACACACACACACTGAGGAGTGGTTGTACAAACACACACACTGAGGAGTGGTTGTACAAACACACACACGGCGGAGTGGCTGTACACACACAAACACTGAGGAGTGGCTGTACACACACACATTGACGAGTGGCTGTACACACACACACACACTGAGGAGTGGCTGTGCACACACACACACACAGAGGAGTGGCTGTACACACACACACACACACACACAGGAGTGGCTGTACACACACACACACACTGAGGAGTGGCTGTACACACAAACACACTGAGGAGTGGCTGTACACACAAACACACTGAGGAGTGGCTGTACACACACACACTGAGGATTTGCTGTACACACACACACTGAGGAGTGGCTGTACACACACACACTGAGGAGTGGCTGTACACACACACACTGAGGAGTGGCTGTACACACACACACTGAGGAGTGGCTGTACACACACACACACAGGAGTGGCTGTACATACACACACACAGGATTGGCAGTACACACACACACAGGAGTGGCTGTACACAAACAATCACAGGAGTGGCTGTACACACACACACACTGAGGAGTGGCTGTATACACACACACACACACTGAGGAGTGGCTGTACACACACACACACACTGAGGAGTGGCTGTACACACACACACACACACACACAGAGGAGTGGCTGTACACACACACACACACTGAGGAGTGGCTGTACACACACACACACACTGAGGAGTGGCTGTATACACACACACACACACTGGGGAGCGGCCGCACACACACATACACTGGGGGGCGGCCACACACACACACACTGGGGGGCGGCAACGTACACACACTGGGGAGCGGCAACGCACACACACACTGGGGAGCTGCCACGCACACACACACTGGGGAGCTGCCACGCACACACACACTGGGGAACGGCCACGCACACACACACCGGGGAGAGGCTGTACACACACACACACACACACTGAGGAGTGGCTGTACACACAAACACACAGAGGAGTGGCTGTACACACAAACACACAGAGGAGTGGCTGTACACACAGACACACTGAGGAGTGGCAGTACACACACACACACACTGAGGAGTGGCTGTACACACACACACACACAGAGGAGTGGCAGTACACACACACACACTGAGGAGTGGCTGTACACACACACTGAGGTGTGGCTGTACACACAGACACAGAGGAGTGGCTGTACACACACACACTGAGGAGTGGCAGTAAACACACACACACACACTGAGGAGTGGCTGTACACACACACACACTGAGGAGTGGCTGTACACACAGACACACTGAGGAGTGGCTGTACACACAGACACACTGAGGAGTGGCTGTAAACACAGACACACTGAGGAGTGGCTGTAAACACACACTCACTGAGGAGTGGCTGTACACACACACACACTGAGGACTGGCTGTACACACACACACACACTGAGGAGTGGCTGTACACAAACACACACTGAGGAGCGGCTGTACACACACACACAGTGAGGAGTGGAAGTACACACACACACTGAGGAGTGGCTGTAAACACACACACACTGAGGAGTGGCTGTACACACACACACACACTGAGGAGTGGTTGTACAAACACACACACTGAGGAGTGGTTGTACAAACACACACACGGCGGAGTGGCTGTACACAAACACTGAGGAGTGGCTGTACACACACACATTGACGAGTGGCTGTACACACACACACACACTGAGGAGTGGCTGTACACACACACACACACACTGAGGAGTGGCTGTACACACACACACACGGAAGTGTGGCTGTACACACACACACACACACACTGAGGAGTGGCTGTACACACACACACTGAGGAGTGGCTGTACACACACACACACTGAGCAGTGGCTGTACACACACACATAATGAGGAGTGGCTGTACACACTGAGGAGTGGCTGTACACACATACATTGAGGAGTGTCTGTACACACACACACACTGAGGAGTGCTGTACACACACACACACTGAGGAGTGGCTGTACACACACACACAGAGGAGTGGCTGTACACACACACACACTGAGGAGTGGCTGTACACACACACACACTGAGGAGTGGCTGTACACACACACACACTGAGGAGTGGCTGTACACACACACACACTGAGTGGCTGTAGACACACTCACGCCAAGGAGTGGATGTACACACACACTGAGGAGTGGCTGTACACACACACACTGAGGAGTGGCTGTACACACACACACACACTGAGGAGTGGCTGTACACACACTCACACACACTGAGGAGTGGCTGTATACACACACACACACACTGGGGAGCGGCCACACACACACACACACTGGGGGGCGGCCACACACACACACACTGGGGGGCGGCAACGTACACACACTCTTGAGCGGCAACGCACACACACACTGGGGAGCTGCCACGCAAACACACACTGGGGAGCGGCCACGCACACACACACTGGGGAGAGGCTGTACACACACACACACACACACACTGAGGAGTGGCTGTACACACAAACACACAGAGGAGTGGCTGTACACACACACACACTGAGGAGTGGCTGTACACACACACACACTGAGGAGTGGCTGTACACACACACACACTGAGGAGTGGCTGTATACACACACACATCGACGAGTGGCTGTACACAAACACACACACTGAGGAGTGGCTGTACACACACACACACTGAGGAGTGGCTGTACACACACACACACTGAGGAGTGGCTGTACACACACACACACACACACAGAGGAGTGGCTGTACACACACACACACACTGAGGAGTGGCTGTATACACACACACACACACTGGGGAGCGGCCACACACACACACACACTGGGGGGCGGCCACACACACACACACTGGAGGGCGGCAACGTACACACACTGGTTGGCGGCAACGCACACACACACTGGGGAGCTGCCACGCACACACACACTGGGGAGCGGACACGCACACACACACTGGGGGGAGGCTGTACACACACACACACACACTGAGGAGTGGCTGTACACACACACGCTGAGGAGTGGCTGTACACACATACGCTGAGGAGTGGCTGTACACACACACGCTGAGGAGTGGCTGTACACACACACACACAGGAGTGGCTGTACACACACACACAGGATTGGCTGTACACAAACACACACAGGAGTGGCTGTACACACACACACACTGAGGAGTGGCTGTATACACACACACACATACTGAGGAGTGGCTTTACACACACACACACACACTGAGGAGTGGCTGTATACACAAACACACACACACACACACAGAGGAGTGGCTGTACACACACACACACACACACAGAGGAGTGGCTGTACACACACACACACACTGAGGAGTGGCTGTATACACACACACACACACACTGGGGAGCGGCCACACACACACACACACTGGGGGGAGGCCACACACACACACACTGGGGGGCGGCAACGTACACACACTGCGGAGCGGCAACGCACACACACACTGGGGAGCAGCCACGCACACACACACTGGGGAGTGGCCACGCACACACACTGGGGAGAGGCTGTACAGACACACACACACACTGAGGAGTGGCTGTACACACAAACGCACAGAGGAGTGGCTGTACACACAGACACACTGAGGAGTGGAAGTACACACACACACACACACTGAGGAGTAGCTGTACACACACACACACACTGAGGAGTGGCTGTACACACACACACACTGAAGAGTGGCTGTACACACACACACTGAGGAGAGGCTGTACACACAGGCACACAGAGGAGTGGCTGTACACACAGACACACTGAGCAGGGGCAGTAAACACACACACACACACTGAGGACTGGCTGTACACACACACACTGAGGATTGGCTGTACACACACACACACACACACTGAGGAGTGGCTGTACACACACACACACACTGAGGAGTGGCTGTACACACACAAACACTGAGGAGTGGCTGTACACACACACACACTGAGGAGTGGCTGTACACACAGACACACTGAGGAGTGGCTGTAAACACAGACACACTGAGGAGTGGCTGTAAACACACACACACTGAGGAGTGGCTGTACACACACACACACTGAGGAGTGGCTGTATACACACACACATCGACGAGTGGCTGTACACAAACACACACACTGAGGAGTGGCTGTACACACACACACACTGAGAAGTGGCTGTACACACACACACACTGAGGAGTGGCTGTACACACACACACTGAGGAGTGGCTGTACACACACACACACTGAGGAGTGGCTGTACACACACACACACACTGAGGAGTGGCTGTATATACACACACACACACTGAGGAGTGGCTGTATATACACACACACACAGAGGAGTGGCTGTACACACACACACACACAGAGGAGTGGCTGTACACACACACACACACACACACAGAGGAGTGGCTGTACACACACACACACACTGAGGAGTGGCTGTACACACACACACTGAGGAGTGGCTGTATACACACACACACACACACTGGGGAGCGGCCACACACACACACACACTGGGGGGCGGCCACACACACACACACTGGGGGGCGGCAACGTACACACACTGGTTGGCGGCAACGCACACACACACTGGGGAGCTGCCACGCACACACACACTGGGGAGCGGACACGCACACACACACTGGGGGGAGGCTGTACACACACACACACACACTGAGGAGTGGCTGTACACACACACCCTGAGGAGTGGCTGTACACACATACGCTGAGGAGTGGCTGTACACACACAAGCTGAGGAGTGGCTGTACACACACACACTGAGGAGTGGCTGTACACACACACACTGAGGAGTGGCTGTACACACACACACTGAGGAGTGGCTGTACACACATACACTGAGGAGTGGCTGTACACACACACACACAGGAGTGGCTGTACACACACACACACAGGAGTGGCTGTACACACACACACACAGGAGTGGCTGTACACACACACACAGGATTGGCTGTACACAAACACACACAGGAGTGGCTGTACACACACACACACTGAGGAGTGACTGTATACACACACACACATACTGAGGAGTGGCTGTACACACACACACACACACTGAGGAGTGGCTGTATACACAAACACACACACACACACAGAGGAGTGGCTGTACACACACACACACACACACAGAGGAGTGGCTGTACACACACACACACACTGAGGAGTGGCTGTATACACACACACACACACACACTGGGGAGCGGCCACACACACACACACACTGGGGGGAGGCCACACACACACACACTGGGGGGCGGCAACGTACACACACTGCGGAGCGGCAACGCACACACACACTGGGGAGCAGCCACGCACACACACACTGGGGAGTGGCCACGCACACACACTGGGGAGAGGCTGTACAGACACACACACATACTGAGGAGTGGCTGTACACACAAACGCACAGAGGAGTGGCTGTACACACAGACACACTGAGGAGTGGCAGTACACACACACACACTGAGGAGCAGCTGTACACACACACACACACTGAGGAGTGGCTGTACACACACACACACTGAAGAGTGGCTGTACACACACACACTGAGGAGAGGCTGTACACACAGGCACACAGAGGAGTGGCTGTACACACAGACACACTGAGCAGTGGCAGTAAACACACACACACACACTGAGGACTGGCTGTACACACACACACTGAGGATTGGCTGTACACACACACACACACACACTGAGGAGTGGCTGTACACACACACACACACTGAGGAGTGGCTGTACACACACACACACTGAGGAGTGGCTGTACACACACACACACTGAGGAGTGGCTGTACACACAGACACACTGAGGAGTGGCTGTACACACACACACTGAGGAGAGGCTGTACACACAGGCACACAGAGGAGTGGCTGTACACACAGACACACTGAGCAGTGGCAGTAAACACACACACACACACTGAGGACTGGCTGTACACACACACACTGAGGATTGGCTGTACACACACACACACACACACTGAGGAGTGGCTGTACACACACACACACACTGAGGAGTGGCTGTACACACACACACACTGAGGAGTGGCTGTACACACACACACACTGAGGAGTGGCTGTACACACAGACACACTGAGGAGTGGCTGTAAACACAGACACACTGAGGAGTGGCTGTAAACACACACACACTGAGGAGTGGCTGTACACACACACACACTGAGGAGTGGTTGTACAAACACACACACTGAGGAGTGGCTGTACACACACACATTGACGAGTGGCTGTACACACACACACACACACTGAGGAGTGGCTGTACACACACACACACACACACTGAGGAGTGGCTGTACACACACACACACACACACGGAGGAGTGGCTGTACACACACACACACTGAGGAGTGGAAGTACACACACACACTGAGGAGTGGCTGTAAACACACACACACTGAGGAGTGGCTGTACACACACACACACTGAGGAGTGGTTGTACAAACACACACACTGAGGAGTGGTTGTACAAACACACACGGCGGAGTGGCTGTACACACACAAACACTGAGGAGTGGCTGTACACACACACATTGACGAGTGGCTGTACACACACACACACACTGAGGAGTGGCTGTACACACACACACACACTGAGGAGTGGCTGTACACACACACACACGGAAGAGTGGCTGTACACACACACACACACACACACACACACTGAGGAGTGGCTGTACACACACACAAACACACTGAGGAGTGGCTGTACACACACACACACTGAGCAGTGGCTGTACACACACACATAATGAGGAGTGGCTGTACACACTGAGGAGTGGCTGTACACACACACACACTGAGGAGTGCTGTACACACACACACACTGAGGAGTGGCTGTACACACACACACTGAGGAGTGGCTGTACACACACACACACTGAGGAGTGGCTGTACACACACACACACTGAGGAGTGGCTGTACACACACACACTGAGGAGTGGCTGTACACACACACACACTGAGTGGCTGTAGACACACACACACTGAGTGGCTGTAGACACACTCACGCCAAGGAGTGGCTGTACACACACACACTGAGGAGTGGCTGTACACACACACACTGAGGAGTGGCTGTACACACACACACACACTGAGGAGTGGCTGTACACACACTCACACACACTGAGGAGTGGCTGTATACACACACACACACACACTGGGGAGCGGCCACACACACACACACACTGGGGGGCGGCCACACACACACACACTGGTGGGCGGCAACGTACACACACTGGGGAGCGGCAACGCACACACACACTGGGGAGCTGCCACTCAAACACACACTGGGGAGCGGCCACGCACACACACACTGGGGAGAGGCTGTACACACACACACACAGACTGAGGAGTGGCTGTACACACACACACACACACTGAGGAGTGGCTGTACACACACACACACACAATGAGGAGTGGCTGTACACACACACACACACAATGAGGAGTGGCTGTACACACACACACACAATGAGGAGTGGCTGTACACACACACACACAAACTGAGGAGTGGCTTTCACACACACACACACTGAGGAGTGGATGTACACACACACACACACACACTGAGGAGTGGCTGTACACACAAACACACAAGGGAGTGGCTGTACACACAGACACACTGAGGAGTGGCAACACACACACACACACACACACTGAGGAGTGGCTGTACACACACACACACTGAGGACTGGCTGTACACACACACACACTGAGGAGTGGCTGTACACACACACACACTGAGGAGTGGCTGTACACACACACACACTGAGGAGTGGCTGTACACACACACACACACTGAGGAGTGGCTGTATACACACACACACACACACTGGGGAGCGGCCACACACACACACACACTGGGGGGAGGCCACACACACACACACTGGGGGGCGGCAACGTACACACACTGCGGAGCGGCAACGCACACACACACTGGGGAGCAGCCACGCACACACACACTGGGGAGTGGCCACGCACACACACTGGGGAGAGGCTGTACAGACACACACACACACTGAGGAGTGGCTGTACACACAAACGCACAGAGGAGTGGCTGTACACACAGACACACTGAGGAGTGGAAGTACACACACACACACACACTGAGGAGTAGCTGTACACACACACACACACTGAGGAGTGGCTGTACACACACACACACTGAAGAGTGGCTGTACACACACACACTGAGGAGAGGCTGTACACACAGGCACACAGAGGAGTGGCTGTACACACAGACACACTGAGCAGGGGCAGTAAACACACACACACACACTGAGGACTGGCTGTACACACACACACTGAGGATTGGCTGTACACACACACACAAACACACTGAGGAGTGGCTGTACACACACACACACACTGAGGAGTGGCTGTACACACACAAACACTGAGGAGTGGCTGTACACACACACACACTGAGGAGTGGCTGTACACACAGACACACTGAGGAGTGGCTGTAAACACAGACACACTGAGGAGTGGCTGTAAACACACACACACTGAGGAGTGGCTGTACACACACACACACTGAGGAGTGGCTGTATACACACACACATCGACGAGTGGCTGTACACAAACACACACACTGAGGAGTGGCTGTACACACACACACACTGAGAAGTGGCTGTACACACACACACACTGAGGAGTGGCTGTACACACACACACTGAGGAGTGGCTGTACACACACACACACTGAGGAGTGGCTGTACACACACACACACACTGAGGAGTGGCTGTATATACACACACACACACTGAGGAGTGGCTGTATATACACACACACACAGAGGAGTGGCTGTACACACACACACACACAGAGGAGTGGCTGTACACACACACACACACACACACACAGAGGAGTGGCTGTACACACACACACACACTGAGGAGTGGCTGTACACACACACACTGAGGAGTGGCTGTATACACACACACACACACACTGGGGAGCGGCCACACACACACACACACTGGGGGGCGGCCACACACACACACACTGGGGGGCGGCAACGTACACACACTGGTTGGCGGCAACGCACACACACACTGGGGAGCTGCCACGCACACACACACTGGGGAGCGGACACGCACACACACACTGGGGGGAGGCTGTACACACACACACACACACTGAGGAGTGGCTGTACACACACACCCTGAGGAGTGGCTGTACACACATACGCTGAGGAGTGGCTGTACACACACAAGCTGAGGAGTGGCTGTACACACACACACTGAGGAGTGGCTGTACACACACACACTGAGGAGTGGCTGTACACACACACACTGAGGAGTGGCTGTACACACATACACTGAGGAGTGGCTGTACACACACACACACAGGAGTGGCTGTACACACACACACACAGGAGTGGCTGTACACACACACACACACAGGAGTGGCTGTACACACACACACAGGATTGGCTGTACACAAACACACACAGGAGTGGCTGTACACACACACACACTGAGGAGTGACTGTATACACACACACACATACTGAGGAGTGGCTGTACACACACACACACACACTGAGGAGTGGCTGTATACACAAACACACACACACACACAGAGGAGTGGCTGTACACACACACACACACACACAGAGGAGTGGCTGTACACACACACACACACTGAGGAGTGGCTGTATACACACACACACACACACACTGGGGAGCGGCCACACACACACACACACTGGGGGGAGGCCACACACACACACACTGGGGGGCGGCAACGTACACACACTGCGGAGCGGCAACGCACACACACACTGGGGAGCAGCCACGCACACACACACTGGGGAGTGGCCACGCACACACACTGGGGAGAGGCTGTACAGACACACACACATACTGAGGAGTGGCTGTACACACAAACGCACAGAGGAGTGGCTGTACACACAGACACACTGAGGAGTGGCAGTACACACACACACACTGAGGAGCAGCTGTACACACACACACACACTGAGGAGTGGCTGTACACACACACACACTGAAGAGTGGCTGTACACACACACACTGAGGAGAGGCTGTACACACAGGCACACAGAGGAGTGGCTGTACACACAGACACACTGAGCAGTGGCAGTAAACACACACACACACACTGAGGACTGGCTGTACACACACACACTGAGGATTGGCTGTACACACACACACACACACACTGAGGAGTGGCTGTACACACACACACACACTGAGGAGTGGCTGTACACACACACACACTGAGGAGTGGCTGTACACACACACACACTGAGGAGTGGCTGTACACACAGACACACTGAGGAGTGGCTGTACACACACACACTGAGGAGAGGCTGTACACACAGGCACACAGAGGAGTGGCTGTACACACAGACACACTGAGCAGTGGCAGTAAACACACACACACACACTGAGGACTGGCTGTACACACACACACTGAGGATTGGCTGTACACACACACACACACACACTGAGGAGTGGCTGTACACACACACACACACTGAGGAGTGGCTGTACACACACACACACTGAGGAGTGGCTGTACACACACACACACTGAGGAGTGGCTGTACACACAGACACACTGAGGAGTGGCTGTAAACACAGACACACTGAGGAGTGGCTGTAAACACACACACACTGAGGAGTGGCTGTACACACACACACACTGAGGAGTGGTTGTACAAACACACACACTGAGGAGTGGCTGTACACACACACATTGACGAGTGGCTGTACACACACACACACACACTGAGGAGTGGCTGTACACACACACACACACACACTGAGGAGTGGCTGTACACACACACACACACACACGGAGGAGTGGCTGTACACACACACACACTGAGGAGTGGAAGTACACACACACACTGAGGAGTGGCTGTAAACACACACACACTGAGGAGTGGCTGTACACACACACACACTGAGGAGTGGTTGTACAAACACACACACTGAGGAGTGGTTGTACAAACACACACGGCGGAGTGGCTGTACACACACAAACACTGAGGAGTGGCTGTACACACACACATTGACGAGTGGCTGTACACACACACACACACTGAGGAGTGGCTGTACACACACACACACACTGAGGAGTGGCTGTACACACACACACACGGAAGAGTGGCTGTACACACACACACACACACACACACACACTGAGGAGTGGCTGTACACACACACAAACACACTGAGGAGTGGCTGTACACACACACACACTGAGCAGTGGCTGTACACACACACATAATGAGGAGTGGCTGTACACACTGAGGAGTGGCTGTACACACACACACACTGAGGAGTGCTGTACACACACACACACTGAGGAGTGGCTGTACACACACACACTGAGGAGTGGCTGTACACACACACACACTGAGGAGTGGCTGCACACACACACACACTGAGGAGTGGCTGTACACACACACACTGAGGAGTGGCTGTACACACACACACACTGAGTGGCTGTAGACACACACACACTGAGTGGCTGTAGACACACTCACGCCAAGGAGTGGCTGTACACACACACACTGAGGAGTGGCTGTACACACACACACTGAGGAGTGGCTGTACACACACACACACACTGAGGAGTGGCTGTACACACACTCACACACACTGAGGAGTGGCTGTATACACACACACACACACACTGGGGAGCGGCCACACACACACACACACTGGGGGGCGGCCACACACACACACACTGGTGGGCGGCAACGTACACACACTGGGGAGCGGCAACGCACACACACACTGGGGAGCTGCCACTCAAACACACACTGGGGAGCGGCCACGCACACACACACTGGGGAGAGGCTGTACACACACACACACAGACTGAGGAGTGGCTGTACACACACACACACACACACTGAGGAGTGGCTGTACACACACACACACACAATGAGGAGTGGCTGTACACACACACACACACAATGAGGAGTGGCTGTACACACACACACACAATGAGGAGTGGCTGTACACACACACACACAAACTGAGGAGTGGCTTTCACACACACACACACTGAGGAGTGGATGTACACACACACACACACACACTGAGGAGTGGCTGTACACACAAACACACAAGGGAGTGGCTGTACACACAGACACACTGAGGAGTGGCAACACACACACACACACACACACTGAGGAGTGGCTGTACACACACACACACTGAGGACTGGCTGTACACACACACACACTGAGGAGCGGCTGTACACACAGACACACTGAGGAGTGGCTGTACACACACACACACGGAAGAGTGGCTGTACACACACACACACACACACACACTGAGGAGTGGCTGTACACACACACAAACACACTGAGGAGTGGCTGTACACACACACAAACACACTGAGGAGTGGCAGTACACACACACACACTGAGCAGTGGCTGTACACACACACACACTGAGCAGTGGCTGTACACACACACATAATGAGGAGTGGCTGTACACACTGAGGAGTGGCTGTACACACACACATTGAGGAGTGTCTGTACACACACACACACTGAGGAGTGCTGTACACACACACACACTGAGGAGTGGCTGTACACACACACACACTGAGGAGTGGCTGTACACACACACACACTGAGGAGTGGCTGTACACACACACACTGAGGAGTGGCTGTACACACACACACACTGAGGAGTGGCTGTACACACACACACACTGAGGAGTGGCTGTACACACACACACTGAGGAGTGGCTGTACACACACACACACTGAGTGGCTGTAGACACACTCACGCCAAGGAGTGGCTGTACACACACACACTGAGGAGTGGCTGTACACACACACACTGAGGAGTGGCTGTACACACACACACACACTGAGGAGTGGCTGTACACACACTCACACACACTGAGGAGTGGCTGTATACACACACACACACACACACACACTGGGGAGCGGCCACACACACACACACACTGGGGGGCGGCCGCACACACACACACTGGGGGGCGGCAACGTACACACACTGGGGAGCGGCAACGCACACACACACTGGGGAGCTGCCACTCAAACACACACTGGGGAGCGGCCACGCACACACACACTGGGTAGAGGCTGTACACACACACACACAGACTGAGGAGTGTCTGTACACACACACACTGAGGAGTGGCTGTACACACACACACTGAGGAGTGGCTGTACACACACACACACACAACGAGGAGTGGCTGTACACACACACACACAATGAGGAGTGGCTGTACACACACACACACACACACTGAGGAGTGGCTGTACACACACAAGCTGAGGAGTGGCTGTACACACACACACTGAGGAGTGGCTGTACACACACACACTGAGGAGTGGCTGTACACACACACACTGAGGAGTGGCTGTACACACACACACTGAGGAGTGGCTGTACACACACACACTGAGGAGTGGCTGTACACACACACACACAGGAGTGGCTGTACACACACACACACAGGAGTGGCTGTACACACACACACAGGATTGGCTGTACACAAACACACACAGGAGTGGCTGTACACACACACACACTGAGGAGTGGCTGTATACACACACACACATACTGAGGAGTGGCTGTACACACACACACACACACTGAGGAGTGGCTGTATACACAAACACACACACACACACAGAGGAGTAGCTGTACACACACACACACACACAGAGGAGTGGCTGTACACACACACACACACTGAGGAGTGGCTGTATACACACACACACACACACACTGGGGAGCGGCCACACACACACACACACTGGGGGGAGGCCACACACACACACACTGGGGGGCGGCAACGTACACACACTGCGGAGCGGCAACGCACACACACACTGGGGAGCAGCCACGCACACACACACTGGGGAGTGGCCACGCACACACACTGGGGAGAGGCTGTACAGACACACACACACACTGAGGAGTGGCTGTACACACAAACGCACAGAGGAGTGGCTGTACACACAGACACACTGAGGAGTGGCAGTACACACACACACACACACTGAGGAGTAGCTGTACACACACACACACACTGAGGAGTGGCTGTACACACACACACACTGAAGAGTGGCTGTACACACACACACTGAGGAGAGGCTGTACACACAGGCACACAGAGGAGTGGCTGTACACACAGACACACTGAGCAGTGGCAGTAAACACACACACACACACTGAGGACTGGCTGTACACACACACACTGAGGATTGGCTGTACACACACACACACACACACACTGAGGAGTGGCTGTACACACACACACACACTGAGGAGTGGCTGTACACACACACACATTGAGGAGTGGCTGTACACACACACACACTGAGGAGTGGCAACACACACACACACACACACACTGAGGAGTGGCTGTACACACACACACACTGAGGACTGGCTGTACACACACACACACTGAGGAGCGGCTGTACACACAGACACACTGAGGAGTGGCTGTACACACACACACACGGAAGAGTGGCTGTACACACACACACACACACACACTGAGGAGTGGCTGTACACACACACAAACACACTGAGGAGTGGCTGTACACACACACACACTGAGCAGTGGCTGTACACACACACACACTGAGCAGTGGCTGTACACACACACATAATGAGGAGTGGCTGTACACACTGAGGAGTGGCTGTACACACACACATTGAGGAGTGTCTGTACACACACACACACTGAGGAGTGCTGTACACACACACACACTGAGGAATGGCTGTACACACACACACTGAGGAGTGGCTGTACACACACACACACTGAGGAGTGGCTGTACACACACACACACTGAGGAGTGGCTGTACACACACACACTGAGGAGTGGCTGTACACACACACACACTGAGTGGCTGTAGACACACTCACGCCAAGGAGTGGCTGTACACACACACACTGAGGAGTGGCTGTACACACACACACTGAGGAGTGGCTGTACACACACACACACACTGAGGAGTGGCTGTACACACACTCACACACACTGAGGAGTGGCTGTATACACACACACACACACACACACTGGGGAGCGGCCACACACACACACACACTGGGGGGCGGCCACACACACACACACTGGGGGGCGGCAACGTACACACACTGGGGAGCGGCAACGCACACACACACTGGGGAGCTGCCACTCAAACACACACTGGGGAGCGGCCACGCACACACACACTGGGGAGAGGCTGTACACACACACACACAGACTGAGGAGTGGCTGTACACACACACACACACTGAGGAGTGTCTGTACACACACACACTGAGGAGTGGCTGTACACACACACAATGAGGAGTGGCTGTACACACACACACACACAATGAGGAGTGGCTGTACACACACACACACAATGAGGAGTGGCTGTACACACACACACACAAACTGAGGAGTGGCTTTCACACACACACACACTGAGGAGTGGATGTACACACACACACACACACACTGAGGAGTGGCTGTACACACAAACACACAAGGGAGTGGCTGTACACACAGACACACTGAGGAGTGGCAACACACACACACACACACACACTGAGGAGTGGCTGTACACACACACACACTGAGGACTGGCTGTACACACACACACACTGAGGAGCGGCTGTACACACAGACACACTGAGGAGTGGCTGTACACACACACACACTGAGGAGTGGCTGTACACACACACACACTGAGGAGTGGCTGTACACACACACACACACACAGAGGAGTGGATGTACACACACACACACAATGAGGAGTGGCTGTACACACACACACACACACTGAGGAGTGGCTTTTACACACACACACACTGAGGAGTGGCTGTACACACACACACACACACTGAGGAGTGGCTGTACACACACACACACAGAGGAGTGGCTGTACACACACATACACACTGAGGAGTGGCTGTACACACACACACACACACACACACACACACACACACACACAGGGGAGCAGCCACACCCACACACACTGGGGGGCAGCCACGTACACACGCTGGGGAGCGGCAACGCACAGACACACTGGGGAGCGGCCACGCACACACACACTGGGGAGCGGCCACGCACACACACACTGGGGAGCGGCCACGCACACACATACACTGGGGAGAGGCCACGCACACACATACACTGGGGAGAGGCCACGCACACACACACACTGAGGAGTGGCTGTACACACACACACTGAGGAGTGGCTGTACACACACAAACACACTGAGGAGTAGCTGTACACACACAAACATACTGAGGAGTGGCTGTACACACACACACACTGAGGAGTGGCTGAAAACACACACTGAGGAGTGGCTGTACACACACACACTAAGGAGTGGCTGTACACACCCACACTAATGAGTGGCTGTACAAATACACACTAAGGAGTGGCTGTACACACACACACTGAGGAATGGCTGGACACACACACACTGAGGAGTGGCTGTACACACACACTGAGGAGTGGCTGTACACACACACACTGAGGAGTGGCTGTACACACACACACTGAGTTGCTGTAAACACACACACTGAGGAGTGGCTGTACACACAAACACACTGAGGAGTGGCTGTACACACGCACACTGAGGAGTGGCTGTACACACACACACTGAGGAGTGGCTGCACACACACACACACTGAGGAGTGGCTGCACACACACACACTGAGGAGTGGCTGTACACACACACACTGAGGCGTGGCTGTACACACACACGCACACACACTGAGGAGTGGCCGAACACACACAAACACACTGAAGTGTGGCCGTACACACACAAACACACTGAGGAGTGGCTGTACACACACAAACACACTGAGGAGTGGCTGTACACACAGAAACACACTGAGGAGTGGCTGTACACACACAAACACGCTGAGGAGTGGCTGTACACACACAAACACACTGAGGACTGGCTGTACACACACACACTGAGGCGTGGCTGTACACACACACACTGAGGCGTGGCTGTACACACACACACGCACACACACTGAGGAGTGGCTGTACAAATACACACTAAGCAGTGGCTGTACACACACACACTGAGGAATGGCTGGACACACACACACTGAGGAGTGGCTGTACACACACACTGAGGAGTGGCTGTACACACACACACTGAGGAGTGGCTGTACACACACACAGAGGAGTTGCTGAAAACACACACACTGAGGAGTGGCTGTACACACAAACACACTGAGGAGTGGCTGTACACACGCACACTGAGGAGTGGCTGTACACACACACACTGAGGAGTGGCTGCACACACACACACACACTGAGGCGTGGCTGTACACACACACACTGAGGCGTGGCTGTACACACACACACGCACACACACTGAGGAGTGGCTGTACACACACAAACACACTGAGGTGTGGCTGTACACACACAAACACGCTGAGGAGTGGCTGTACACACAAACACACAGAGGAGTGGCTCTACACACAGACACACTGAGGAGTGGCTCTACACACAGACGCACTGAGGAGTGGCTCTACACACAGACACACTGAGGAGTGGCAGTACACACACACACTGAGGAGTGGCTGTACACACACACACTGAGGAGTGGCTGTACACACACACACTGAGGAGTGGCTGTACACACACACACACAATGAGGAGTGGCTGTACACACACACACACACACAATGAGGATTGGCTGTACACACACACACACAATGAGGATTGGCTGTACACACACACACACAAACTGAGGAGTGGCTTTTACACACACACACACTGAGGAGTGGCTGTACACACAAACACTGTGGAGTGGCTGTACACACACACACTGAGTTGCTGTAAACACACACACTGAGGAGTGGCTGTACACACAAACACACTGAGGAGTGGCTGTACACACGCACACTGAGGAGTGGCTGTACACACACACACTGAGGAGTGGCTGCACACACACACACACTGAGGAGTGGCTGCACACACACACACTGAGGAGTGGCTGTACACACACACACTGAGGCGTGGCTGTACACACACACGCACACACACTGAGGAGTGGCCGAACACACACAAACACACTGAAGTGTGGCCGTACACACACAAACACACTGAGGAGTGGCTGTACACACACAAACACACTGAGGAGTGGCTGTACACACAGAAACACACTGAGGAGTGGCTGTACACACACAAACACGCTGAGGAGTGGCTGTACACACACAAACACACTGAGGACTGGCTGTACACACACACACTGAGGCGTGGCTGTACACACACACACTGAGGCGTGGCTGTACACACACACACGCACACACACTGAGGAGTGGCTGTACAAATACACACTAAGCAGTGGCTGTACACACACACACTGAGGAATGGCTGGACACACACACACTGAGGAGTGGCTGTACACACACACTGAGGAGTGGCTGTACACACACACACTGAGGAGTGGCTGTACACACACACAGAGGAGTTGCTGAAAACACACACACTGAGGAGTGGCTGTACACACAAACACACTGAGGAGTGGCTGTACACACGCACACTGAGGAGTGGCTGTACACACACACACTGAGGAGTGGCTGCACACACACACACACACTGAGGCGTGGCTGTACACACACACACTGAGGCGTGGCTGTACACACACACACGCACACACACTGAGGAGTGGCTGTACACACACAAACACACTGAGGTGTGGCTGTACACACACAAACACGCTGAGGAGTGGCTGTACACACAAACACACAGAGGAGTGGCTCTACACACAGACACACTGAGGAGTGGCTCTACACACAGACGCACTGAGGAGTGGCTCTACACACAGACACACTGAGGAGTGGCAGTACACACACACACTGAGGAGTGGCTGTACACACACACACTGAGGAGTGGCTGTACACACACACACTGAGGAGTGGCTGTACACACACACACACAATGAGGAGTGGCTGTACACACACACACACACAATGAGGATTGGCTGTACACACACACACACAATGAGGATTGGCTGTACACACACACACACAAACTGAGGAGTGGCTTTTACACACACACACACTGAGGAGTGGCTGTACACACAAACACTGTGGAGTGGCTCTATACACACACACTGAGGAGTGGCTGTACACACACACACACTGAGGAGTGGCTGTACACACAAACACACAAGGGAGTGGCTGTACACACAAACACACAAGGGAGTGGCTGTACACACAGACACACTGAGGAGTGGCAACACACACACCCACACACACTGAGGAGTGGCTGTACACACACACACACTGCGGACTGGCTGTACACACACACACACACTGAGGAGTGGCTGTACACACACACACACTGAGGAGTGGCTGTACACACACACACACACAGAGGAGTGGATGTACACACACACACACAATCAGGAGTGGCTGTACACACACACACACACACTGAGGAGTGGCTTTTACACACACACACACTGAGGAGTGGCTGTACACACAAACACTGTGGAGTGGCTCTATACACACACACACTGAGGAATGGCTGTACACACACACACACTGAGTGGCTGTACACACACACACACACACACAGAGGAGTGGCTGTATACACACACACACACTGAGGAGTGGCTGTACACACACACACACTGAGGAGTGGCTGTACACACACAGAGACTGAGGAGTAGCTGTACACACACACACTGAGGAGTGGCTGTACACACACACTGAGGAGTGGCTGGACACACACACACTGAGGAGTGGCTGTATACACACACACTGAGCAGTGGCTGTACACACATACACACATAGGATTGGAAGTACACACACACACTGAGGAGTGGCTGTACACACAGACAACCTGAGGAGTGGCTGTCCACACACACACACACACACACTGAGGAGTGGCTGTACACACACACACACTGAGGAGTGACTGTACACACACAAACACACTGAGGAGTGGCTGTACACACACACACACACTGAGGAGTGGCTGTACACCCACACACACACTGAGGAGTGGCTGTACACACAGACAACCTGAGTAGTGGCTGTACACACACACACACACTGAGGAGTGGCTGTACACACACACACACACTGAGGAGTGGCTGTACACACACACACACACTGCGGACTGACTGTACACACACAAACACACTGAGGAGTGGCTGTAGACACACTCAGGCCCAGGAGTGGCTGTACACACACAAACTGAGGAGTGGCTGTACACACACACACACACACACTGAGGAGTGGCTGTACACAAACAAACACACTGAGGAGTGACTGTACACACACAAACACACTGAGGAGTGGCTGTACACACACACACACTGAGGAGTGGCTGTACACACACACACACACTGAAGAATGGCTGTACACACAGACAACCAGAGGAGTGGCTGTAGACACACTCAGGCCCAGGAGTGGCTGTACACACACAAACTGAGGAGTGGCTGTACACACACACACACACACACACACTGAGGAGTGGCTGTACACAAACAAACACACTGAGGAGTGACTGTACACACACAAACACACTGAGGAGTGGCTGTACACAAACACACACAGAGGAGTGGCTGTACACACACACACACTGAGGAGTGGCTGTACACACACACACTGAGGAGTGGCTGTACACACACACACTGAGGAGTGGCTGTACACACACACACACAATGAGGAGTGGCTGTACACACACACACAAACTGAGGAGTGGCTTTTACACACACACACACTGAGGAGTGGCTGTACACACAAACACTGTGGAGTGGCTCTATACACACACACTGAGGAGTGGCTGTACACACACACACACTGAGGAGTGGCTGTACACACACACACTGAGGAGTGGCTGTACACACACACACACTGAGTGGCTGTAGACACACTCACGCCAAGGAGTGGCTGTACACACACACACTGAGGAGTGGCTGTACACACACACACTGAGGAGTGGCTGTACACACACACACACACTGAGGAGTGGCTGTACACACACTCACACACACTGAGGAGTGGCTGTATACACACACACACACACACACACTGGGGAGCGGCCACACACACACACACACTGGGGGGCGGCCACACACACACACACTGGGGGGCGGCAACGTACACACACTGGGGAGCGGCAACGCACACACACACTGGGGAGCTGCCACTCAAACACACACTGGGGGGCGGCCACGCACACACACACTGGGGAGAGGCTGTACACACACACACACAGACTGAGGAGTGGCTGTACACACACACACACACTGAGGAGTGTCTGTACACACACACACTGAGGAGTGGCTGTACACACACACACTGAGGAGTGGCTGTACACACACACACACACAATGAGGAGTGGCTGTACACACACACACACAATGAGGAGTGGCTGTACACACACACACACAAACTGAGGAGTGGCTTTCACACACACACACACTGAGGAGTGGATGTACACACACACACACACACACACTGAGGAGTGGCTGTACACACAAACACACAAGGGAGTGGCTGTACACACAGACACACTGAGGAGTGGCAACACACACACACACACACACACTGAGGAGTGGCTGTACACACACACACACTGAGGACTGGCTGTACACACACACACACTGAGGAGCGGCTGTACACACAGACACACTGAGGAGTGGCTGTACACACACACACACGGAAGAGTGGCTGTACACACACACACACACACACACTGAGGAGTGGCTGTACACACACACAAACACACTGAGGAGTGGCTGTACACACACACACACTGAGCAGTGGCTGTACACACACACATAATGAGGAGTGGCTGTACACACTGAGGAGTGGCTGTACACACACACATTGAGGAGTGTCTGTACACACACACACACTGAGGAGTGCTGTACACACACACACACTGAGGAGTGGCTGTACACACACACACTGAGGAGTGGCTGTACACACACACACTGAGGAGTGGCTGTACACACACACACACTGAGGAGTGGCTGTACACACACACACTGAGGAGTGGCTGTACACACACACACACTGAGTGGCTGTAGACACACTCACGCCAAGGAGTGGCTGTACACACACACACTGAGGAGTGGCTGTACACACACACACTGAGGAGTGGCTGTACACACACACACACACTGAGGAGTGGCTGTACACACACTCACACACACTGAGGAGTGGCTGTATACACACACACACACACACACACTGGGGAGCGGCCACACACACACACACACTGGGGGGCGGCCACACACACACACACTGGGGGGCGGCAACGTACACACACTGGGGAGCGGCAACGCACACACACACTGGGGAGCTGCCACTCAAACACACACTGGGGAGCGGCCACGCACACACACACTGGGGAGAGGCTGTACACACACACACACAGACTGAGGAGTGGCTGTACACACACACACACACTGAGGAGTGTCTGTACACACACACACTGAGGAGTGGCTGTACACACACACACTGAGGAGTGGCTGTACACACACACACACACAATGAGGAGTGGCTGTACACACACACACACAATGAGGAGTGGCTGTACACACACACACACAAACTGAGGAGTGGCTTTCACACACACACACACTGAGGAGTGGATGTACACACACACACACACACACTGAGGAGTGGCTGTACACACAAACACACAAGGGAGTGGCTGTACACACAGACACACTGAGGAGTGGCAACACACACACACACACACACACTGAGGAGTGGCTGTACACACACACACACTGAGGACTGGCTGTACACACACACACACTGAGGAGCGGCTGTACACACAGACACACTGAGGAGTGGCTGTACACACACACACACTGAGGAGTGGCTGTACACACACACACACTGAGGAGTGGCTGTACACACACACACACACACAGAGGAGTGGATGTACACACACACACACACAATGAGGAGTGGCTGTACACACACACACACACACTGAGGAGTGGCTTTTACACACACACACACTGAGGAGTGGCTGTACACACACACACACACTGAGGAGTGGCTGTACACACACACACACAGAGGAGTGGCTGTACACACACATACACACTGAGGAGTGGCTGTACACACACACACACACACACACACACACACACACAGGGGAGCAGCCACACCCACACACACTGGGGGGCAGCCACGTACACACGCTGGGGAGCGGCAACGCACAGACACACTGGGGAGCGGCCACGCACACACACACTGGGGAGCGGCCACGCACACACACACTGGGGAGCGGCCACGCACACACATACACTGGGGAGAGGCCACGCACACACATACACTGGGGAGCGGCCACGCACACACACACACTGAGGAGTGGCTGTACACACACACACTGAGGAGTGGCTGTACACACACAAACACACTGAGGAGTAGCTGTACACACACAAACATACTGAGGAGTGGCTGTACACACACACACACTGAGGAGTGGCTGAAAACACACACTGAGGAGTGGCTGTACACACACACACTAAGGAGTGGCTGTACACACACACACTAAGGAGTGGCTGTACAAATACACACTAAGGAGTGGCTGTACACACACACACTGAGGAATGGCTGGACACACACACACTGAGGAGTGGCTGTACACACACACTGAGGAGTGGCTGTACACACACACACTG
This sequence comes from Carcharodon carcharias, assembly GCF_017639515.1. Lineage (NCBI taxonomy): Eukaryota > Metazoa > Chordata > Chondrichthyes > Lamniformes > Lamnidae > Carcharodon > Carcharodon carcharias. The sequence continues at coordinate 52,488,898 of NC_054483.1, read as the reverse complement.
AGGAGTGGCTGTACACACACACACTGAGTTGCTGTAAACACACACACTGAGGAGTGGCTGTACACACAAACACACTGAGGAGTGGCTGTACACACGCACACTGAGGAGTGGCTGTACACACACACACTGAGGAGTGGCTGCACACACACACACACTGAGGAGTGGCTGCACACACACACACTGAGGAGTGGCTGTACACACACACACTGAGGCGTGGCTGTACACACACACGCACACACACTGAGGAGTGGCCGAACACACACAAACACACTGAGGTGTGGCCGTACACACACAAACACACTGAGGAGTGGCTGTACACACACAAACACACTGAGGAGTGGCTGTACACACAGAAACACACTGAGGAGTGGCTGTACACACACAAACACGCTGAGGAGTGGCTGTACACACACAAACACACTGAGGACTGGCTGTACACACACACACTGAGGCGTGGCTGTACACACACACACTGAGGCGTGGCTGTACACACACACACGCACACACACTGAGGAGTGGCCGAACACACACAAACACACTGAGGAGTGGCTATACACACACACACACTGAGGAGTGGCTGTACACACACACACACACACACACACACAGAGGAGTGGATGTACACACACACACACAATGAGGAGTGGCTGTACACACACACACACACACTGAGGAGTGGCTTTTACACACACACACACTGAGGAGTGGCTGTACACACAAACACTGTGGAGTGGCTCTATACACACACACACTGAGGAGTGGCTGTACACACACACACACTGAGGAGTGGCTGTACACACACACACACACAGAGGAGTGGCTGTATACACACACACACACACTGAGGTGTGGCTGTACACACAGACACACTGAGGAGTGGCTGTACACACACACACACTGAGGAGTGGCTGTACACACACACACACTGAGGAGTGGCTGTACACACACAGACACTGAGGAGTAGCTGTACACACACACACTGAGGAGTGGCTGTACACACACACACACTGAGGAGTGGCTGTACACACACACACTGAGGAGTGGCTGTACACACACAAACACACTGAGGAGTGGCTGTACACACACACATACTGAGGAGTGGCTGTACACACACACATACACACACTGAGGAGTGGCTGTACACACACACACACTGTGGAGTGGCTGTACACACACACACACTGTAGAGTGGCTGTACACACACACACACTGAGGAGTGGCTGTACACACACACACACACTGAGGAGTGGCTGTACACACACATGCACACTGAGGGGTGGCTGTACACACACACACACTGGGGAGCAGCCACAGCCACACACACTGGGGGGCAGCCACGTACACACGCTGGGGAGCGGCAACGCACACACACACTGGGGAGCGGCCACGCACACACACACTCGGGAGCGGCCACGCACACACACACTCGGGAGCGACCACGCACACACACACTCGGGAGCGGCCACGCACACACACACACTGGGGAGAGGCCACGCACACACACACACTGAGGAGCGGCTGTACACACACACACTGAGGAGTAGCTGTACACACACAAACACACTGAGGAGTGGCTGTACACACACAAACACACTGAGGAGTAGCTGTACACACACAAACACACTGAGGAGTGGCGGTACACACACACACTTTGAGGAGTGGCTGAAAACACACACAATGAGGAGTGGCTGTACACACACACACTGAGGAGTGGCTGTACACACACACACTGAGGAATGGCTGGACACACACACTCTGAGGAGTGGCTGTATACACACACACACAGGAGTGGCTGTACACACACACAGAGGATTGGCAGTACACACACACACTGAGGAGTGGCTGTACACACAGACAACCTGAGGAGTGGCTGTCCACACACACACACACACACTGAGGAGCGGCTGTACACACACACACACTGAGGAGTGACTGTACACACACAAACACACTGAGGAGTGGCTGTACACACACACACAGACACACACTGAGGAGTGGCTGTACACCCACACACACACTGAGGAGTGGCTGTACACACAGACAACCTGAGAAGTGGCTGTACACACACACACACACTGAGGAGTGGCTGTACACACACACACACACTGAGGAGTGGCTGCACACACACACACACACACTGCGGACTGACTGTAAACACACACACACAGAGGAGTGGCTGTACACACACATACACACTGAGGAGTGGCTGTACACACACACACACACACAGGGGAGCAGCCACACCCACACACACTGGGGGGCAGCCACATACACACACTGGGGAGCGGAAACGCACACACACACTGGGGAGCGGACATGCACACAAACACTGGGGAGCGGCCACGCACACACACACACTGGGGAGAGGTCACGCACACACACACTGAGGAGCGGCTGTACACACAAACACTGAGGAGTGGCTGTACACACACAAACACACTGAGGAGTGGCTGTACACACACAAACACACTGAGGAGTAGCTGTACACTCACAAAAACAGAGGAGTGGCTGTACACACACTGAGGAGTGGCTGAAAACACACACACTGAGGAGTGGCTGTACACACACACACTGAGGAGTGGCTGTACACACACACACTGAGGAGTGGCTGTACACACACACACTGAGGAATGGCGGGACACACACACACTGAGGAATGGCGGGACACACACACACTGAGGAATGGCGGGACACACACACACTGAGGAATGGCGGGACACACACACACTGAGGAATGGCGGGACACACACACACTGAGGAATGGCTGGACACACACACACTGAGGAGTGGCTGTACACACACACACTGAGGAGTGGCTGTACACACACACACTGAGGAGTGGCTATACACACACACACTGAGGAGTGGCTGTACACACACACTGAGGAGTTGCTGTGAACACACACACTGAGGAGTGGCTATACACACAAACACACTGAGGAGTGGCTGTACACACACACACTGAGGAGTGGCTGTACACACACACACACACTGCGGAAAGGCTGTACACACACACTGAAGAGTGGCTGTACACACACACACACTGAGGAGTGGCAGTACACACACACACGCTGAGGAGTGGCTGTACACACACACACACTGAGGACTGGCTGTACACACACACACACTGAGGAGCGGCTGTACACACAGACACACTGAGGAGTGGCTGTACACACACACACACTGAGGAGTGGCTATACACACACACACACTGAGGAGCGGCTGTACACACAGACACACTGAGGAGTGGCTGTACACACACACACACTGAGGAGTGGCTATACACACACACACACTGAGGAGTGGCTGTACACACACACACACACACACAGAGGAGTGGATGTACACACACACACACAATGAGGAGTGGCTGTACACACACACACACACACTGAGGAGTGGCTTTTACACACACACACACTGAGGAGTGGCTGTACACACACACACACTGAGGAGTGGCTGTACACACACACACACAGAGGAGTGGCTGTACACACACATACACACTGAGGAGTGGCTGTACACACACACACACACACACACACACACACACACAGGGGAGCAGCCACACCCACACACACTGGGGGGCAGCCACGTACACACGCTGGGGAGCGGCAACGCACAGACACACTGGGGAGCGGCCACGCACACACACACTGGGGAGCGGCCACGCACACACATACACTGGGGAGAGGCCACGCACACACATACACTGGGGAGAGGCCACGCACACACACACACTGAGGAGTGGCTGTACACACACACACTGAGGAGTGGCTGTACACACACAAACACACTGAGGAGTAGCTGTACACACACAAACATACTGAGGAGTGGCTGTACACACACACACACTGAGGAGTGGCTGAAAACACACACTGAGGAGTGGCTGTACACACACACACTAAGGAGTGGCTGTACACACACACACTAAGGAGTGGCTGTACAAATACACACTAAGGAGTGGCTGTACACACACACACTGAGGAATGGCTGGACACACACACACTGAGGAATGGCTGTACACACACACTGAGGAGTGGCTGTACACACACACACTGAGGAGTGGCTGTACACACACACACTGAGTTGCTGTAAACACACACACTGAGGAGTGGCTGTACACACAAACACACTGAGGAGTGGCTGTACACACGCACACTGAGGAGTGGCTGTACACACACACACTGAGGAGTGGCTGCACACACACACACACTGAGGAGTGGCTGCACACACACACACTGAGGAGTGGCTGTACACACACACACTGAGGCGTGGCTGTACACACACACGCACACACACTGAGGAGTGGCCGAACACACACAAACACACTGAGGTGTGGCCGTACACACACAAACACACTGAGGAGTGGCTGTACACACACAAACACACTGAGGAGTGGCTGTACACACAGAAACACACTGAGGAGTGGCTGTACACACACAAACACGCTGAGGAGTGGCTGTACACACACAAACACACTGAGGACTGGCTGTACACACACACACTGAGGCGTGGCTGTACACACACACACTGAGGCGTGGCTGTACACACACACACGCACACACACTGAGGAGTGGCTGAACACACACAAACACACTGAGGAGTGGCTATACACACACACACACTGAGGAGTGGCTGTACACACACACACACACACACACACACAGAGGAGTGGATGTACACACACACACACAATGAGGAGTGGCTGTACACACACACACACACACTGAGGAGTGGCTTTTACACACACACACACTGAGGAGTGGCTGTACACACAAACACTGTGGAGTGGCTCTATACACACACACACTGAGGAGTGGCTGTACACACACACACACTGAGGAGTGGCTGTACACACACACACACACAGAGGAGTGGCTGTATACACACACACACACACTGAGGTGTGGCTGTACACACAGACACACTGAGGAGTGGCTGTACACACACACACACTGAGGAGTGGCTGTACACACACACACACTGAGGAGTGGCTGTACACACACAGACACTGAGGAGTAGCTGTACACACACACACTGAGGAGTGGCTGTACACACACACACACTGAGGAGTGGCTGTACACACACACACTGAGGAGTGGCTGTACACACACACACACTGAGGAGTGGCTGTACACCCACACACTGAGGAGTGGCTGTACACACACAAACACACTGAGGAGTGGCTGTACACACACATACTGAGGAGTGGCTGTACACACACACATACACACACTGAGGAGTGGCTGTACACACACACACACTGTGGAGTGGCTGTACACACACACACACTGTAGAGTGGCTGTACACACACACACACTGAGGAGTGGCTGTACACACACACACACACTGAGGAGTGGCTGTACACACACATGCACACTGAGGAGTGGCTGTACACACACACACACTGGGGAGCAGCCACAGCCACACACACTGGGGGGCAGCCACGTACACACGCTGGGGAGCGGCAACGCACACACACACTGGGGAGCGGCCACGCACACACACACTCGGGAGCGGCCACGCACACACACACTCGGGAGCGACCACGCACACACACACTCGGGAGCGGCCACGCACACACACACACTGGGGAGAGGCCACGCACACACACACACTGAGGAGCGGCTGTACACACACACACTGAGGAGTAGCTGTACACACACAAACACACTGAGGAGTGGCTGTACACACACAAACACACTGAGGAGTAGCTGTACACACACAAACACACTGAGGAGTGGCGGTACACACACACACTTTGAGGAGTGGCTGAAAACACACACAATGAGGAGTGGCTGTACACACACACACTGAGGAGTGGCTGTACACACACACACTGAGGAATGGCTGGACACACACACTCTGAGGAGTGGCTGTATACACACACACACAGGAGTGGCTGTACACACACACACAGGATTGGCAGTACACACACACACTGAGGAGTGGCTGTACACACAGACAACCTGAGGAGTGGCTATCCACACACACACACACACACTGAGGAGCGGCTGTACACACACACACACTGAGGAGTGACTGTACACACACAAACACACTGAGGAGTGGCTGTACACACACACACAGACACACACTGAGGAGTGGCTGTACACCCACACACACACTGAGGAGTGGCTGTACACACAGACAACCTGAGAAGTGGCTGTACACACACACACACACTGAGGAGTGGCTGTACACACACACACACACTGAGGAGTGGCTGCACACACACACACACACACACTGCGGACTGACTGTAAACACACACACACAGAGGAGTGGCTGTACACACACATACACACTGAGGAGTGGCTGTACACACACACACACACAGAGGGGAGCAGCCACACCCACACACACTGGGGGGCAGCCACATACACACACTGGGGAGCGGAAACGCACACACACACTGGGGAGCGGACATGCACACAAACACTGGGGAGCGGCCACGCACACACACACACTGGGGAGAGGTCACGCACACACACACTGAGGAGCGGCTGTACACACAAACACTGAGGAGTGGCTGTACACACACAAACACACTGAGGAGTGGCTGTACACACACAAACACACTGAGGAGTAGCTGTACACTCACAAAAACAGAGGAGTGGCTGTACACACACTGAGGAGTGGCTGAAAACACACACACTGAGGAGTGGCTGTACACACACACACTGAGGAGTGGCTGTACACACACACACTGAGGAATGGCGGGACACACACACACTGAGGAATGGCGGGACACACACACACTGAGGAATGGCGGGACACACACACACTGAGGAATGGCGGGACACACACACACTGAGGAATGGCGGGACACACACACACTGAGGAATGGCTGGACACACACACACTGAGGAGTGGCTGTACACACACACACTGAGGAGTGGCTGTACACACACACACTGAGGAGTGGCTATACACACACACACTGAGGAGTGGCTGTACACACACACTGAGGAGTTGCTGTGAACACACACACTGAGGAGTGGCTATACACACAAACACACTGAGGAGTGGCTGTACACACACACACTGAGGAGTGGCTGTACACACACACACACACTGCGGAAAGGCTGTACACACACACTGAAGAGTGGCTGTACACACACACACACTGAGGAGTGGCAGTACACACACACACGCTGAGGAGTGGCTGTACACACACACACACTGAGGAGTGGCTGTACACACACACACACTGAGGAGTGGCTGTACACACACACACACTGAGGAGTGGCTGTACACACACACTGAGGAGTGGCTGTACACACACACACACAGAGGAGTGGCTGTACACACACACACACACTGAGGAGTGGCTGTACACACACACACACAGAGGAGTGGCTGTACACACACATACACACTGAGGAGTGGCTGTACACACACACACACACACACACACACACACACACACACACACAGGGGAGCAGCCACACCCACACACACTGGGGGGCAGCCACGTACACACGCTGGGGAGCGGCAACGCACAGACACACTGGGGAGCGGCCACGCACACACACACTGGGGAGCGGCCACGCACACACATACACTGGGGAGAGGCCACGCACACACACACACTGAGGAGTGGCTGTACACACACACACTGAGGAGTGGCTGTACACACACACACTGAGGAGTGGCTGTACACACACAAACACACTGAGGAGTAGCTGTACACACAAACACACTGAGGAGTGGCTGTAAACACACACACACTGAGGAGTGGCTGAAAACACACTGAGGAGTGGCTGTACACACACACACACTAAGGAGTGGCTGTACACACACACACTAAGGAGTGGCTGTACAAATACACACTAAGCAGTGGCTGTACACACACACACTGAGGAGTGGCTGTACACACACACTGAGGAGTGGCTGTACACACACACACTGAGGAGTGGCTGTACACACACACAGAGGAGTTGCTGAAAACACACACACTGAGGAGTGGCTGTACACACAAACACACTGAGGAGTGGCTGTACACACGCACACTGAGGAGTGGCTGTACACACGCACACTGAGGAGTGGCTGTACACACACACACTGAGGAGTGGCTGCACACACACACACACTGAGGCGTGGCTGTACACACACACACTGAGGCGTGGCTGTACACACACACACGCACACACACTGAGGAGTGGCTGTACACACACAAACACACTGAGGTGTGGCTGTACACACACAAACACGCTGAGGAGTGGCTGTACACACAAACACACAGAGGAGTGGCTCTACACACAGACACACTGAGGAGTGGCTCTACACACAGACGCACTGAGGAGTGGCTCTACACACAGACACACTGAGGAGTGGCAGTACACACACACACTGAGGAGTGGCTGTACACACACACACTGAGGAGTGGCTGTACACACACACACTGAGGAGTGGCTGTACACACACACACACAATGAGGAGTGGCTGTACACACACACACACAATGAGGATTGGCTGTACACACACACACACAATGAGGATTGGCTGTACACACACACACACAAACTGAGGAGTGGCTTTTACACACACACACACTGAGGAGTGGCTGTACACACAAACACTGTGGAGTGGCTCTATACACACACACTGAGGAGTGGCTGTACACACACACACACTGAGGAGTGGCTGTACACACAAACACACAAGGGAGTGGCTGTACACACAAACACACAAGGGAGTGGCTGTACACACAGACACACTGAGGAGTGGCAACACACACACCCACACACACTGAGGAGTGGCTGTACACACACACACACTGAGGACTGGCTGTACACACACACACACACTGAGGAGTGGCTGTACACACACACACACTGAGGAGTGGCTGTACACACACACACACAGAGGAGTGGATGTACACACACACACAATCAGGAGTGGCTGTACACACACACACACACACTGAGGAGTGGCTTTTACACACACACACACTGAGGAGTGGCTGTACACACAAACACTGTGGAGTGGCTCTATACACACACACACTGAGGAATGGCTGTACACACACACACACTGAGTGGCTGTACACACACACACACACACACAGAGGAGTGGCTGTATACACACACACACACTGAGGAGTGGCTGTACACACACACACACTGAGGAGTGGCTGTACACACACAGAGACTGAGGAGTAGCTGTACACACACACACTGAGGAGTGGCTGTACACACACACTGAGGAGTGGCTGGACACACACACACACTGAGGAGTGGCTGTATACACACACACTGAGCAGTGGCTGTACACACATACACACATAGGATTGGAAGTACACACACACACTGAGGAGTGGCTGTACACACAGACAACCTGAGGAGTGGCTGTCCACACACACACACACACACTGAGGAGTGGCTGTACACACACACACACTGAGGAGTGACTGTACACACACAAACACACTGAGGAGTGGCTGTACACACACACACACACACTGAGGAGTGGCTGTACACCCACACACACACTGAGGAGTGGCTGTACACACAGACAACCTGAGTAGTGGCTGTACACACACACACACACTGAGGAGTGGCTGTACACACACACACACACTGAGGAGTGGCTGTACACACACACACACACTGCGGACTGACTGTACACACACAAACACACTGAGGAGTGGCTGTAGACACACTCAGGCCCAGGAGTGGCTGTACACACACAAACTGAGGCGTGGCTGTACACACACACACACACACACTGAGGAGTGGCTGTACACAAACAAACACACTGAGGAGTGACTGTACACACACAAACACACTGAGGAGTGGCTGTACACACACACACACTGAGGAGTGGCTGTACACACACACACACACTGAAGAATGGCTGTACACACAGACAACCAGAGGAGTGGCTGTAGACACACTCAGGCCCAGGAGTGGCTGTACACACACAAACTGAGGAGTGGCTGTACACACACACACACACACACACTGAGGAGTGGCTGTACACAAACAAACACACTGAGGAGTGACTGTACACACACAAACACACTGAGGAGTGGCTGTACACAAACACACACAGAGGAGTGGCTGTACACACACACACACTGAGGAGTGGCTGTACACACACACACTGAGGAGTGGCTGTACACACACACACTGAGGAGTGGCTGTACACACACACACACAATGAGGAGTGGCTGTACACACACACACAAACTGAGGAGTGGCTTTTACACACACACACACTGAGGAGTGGCTGTACACACAAACACTGTGGAGTGGCTCTATACACACACACTGAGGAGTGGCTGTACACACACACACACTGAGGAGTGGCTGTACACACACACACTGAGGAGTGGCTGTACACACACACACACTGAGTGGCTGTAGACACACTCACGCCAAGGAGTGGCTGTACACACACACACTGAGGAGTGGCTGTACACACACACACTGAGGAGTGGCTGTACACACACACACACACTGAGGAGTGGCTGTACACACACACACACACACTGAGGAGTGGCTGTATACACACACACACACACACACACTGGGGAGCGGCCACACACACACACACACTGGGGGGCGGCCACACACACACACACTGGGGGGCGGCAACGTACACACACTGGGGAGCGGCAACGCACACACACACTGGGGAGCTGCCACTCAAACACACACTGGGGAGCGGCCACGCACACACACACTGGGGAGAGGCTGTACACACACACACACAGACTGAGGAGTGGCTGTACACACACACACACACTGAGGAGTGGCTGTACACACACACACTGAGGAGTGGCTGTACACACACACACTGAGGAGTGGCTGTACACACACACACACACAATGAGGAGTGGCTGTACACACACACACACAATGAGGAGTGGCTGTACACACACACACACAAACTGAGGAGTGGCTTTCACACACACACACACTGAGGAGTGGATGTACACACACACACACACACACTGAGGAGTGGCTGTACACACAAACACACAAGGGAGTGGCTGTACACACAGACACACTGAGGAGTGGCAACACACACACACACACACTGAGGAGTGGCTGTACACACACACACACTGAGGACTGGCTGTACACACACACACACTGAGGAGCGGCTGTACACACAGACACACTGAGGAGTGGCTGTACACACACACACACGGAAGAGTGGCTGTACACACACACACACACACACACTGAGGAGTGGCTGTACACACACACAAACACACTGAGGAGTGGCTGTACACACACACACACTGAGCAGTGGCTGTACACACACACACACTGAGCAGTGGCTGTACACACACACATAATGAGGAGTGGCTGTACACACTGAGGAGTGGCTGTACACACACACATTGAGGAGTGTCTGTACACACACACACACTGAGGAGTGCTGTACACACACACACACTGAGGAGTGGCTGTACACACACACACTGAGGAGTGGCTGTACACACACACACACTGAGGAGTGGCTGTACACACACACACACTGAGGAGTGGCTGTACACACACACACTGAGGAGTGGCTGTACACACACACACACTGAGTGGCTGTAGACACACTCACGCCAAGGAGTGGCTGTACACACACACACTGAGGAGTGGCTGTACACACACACACTGAGGAGTGGCTGTACACACACACACACACTGAGGAGTGGCTGTACACACACTCACACACACTGAGGAGTGGCTGTATACACACACACACACACACACACTGGGGAGCGGCCACACACACACACACACTGGGGGGCGGCCACACACACACACACTGGGGGGCGGCAACGTACACACACTGGGGAGCGGCAACGCACACACACACTGGGGAGCTGCCACTCAAACACACACTGGGGAGCGGCCACGCACACACACACTGAGGAGTGGCTGTACACACAAACACTGTGGAGTGGCTCTATACACACACACTGAGGAGTGGCTGTACACACACACACACTGAGGAGTGGCTGTACACACAAACACACAAGGGAGTGGCTGTACACACAGACACACTGAGGAGTGGCAACACACACACCCACACACACTGAGGAGTGGCTGTACACACACACACACTGAGGAGTGGCTGTACACACACACACACTGAGGAGTGGCTGTACACACACACACACTGAGGAGTGGCTGTACACACACACACACTGAGGAGTGGCTGTACACACACACACACACACAGAGGAGTGGATGTACACACACACACACACAATGAGGAGTGGCTGTACACACACACACACACACTGAGGAGTGGCTTTTTCACACACACACACTGAGGACTGGCTGTACACACAAACACTGTGGAGTGGCTCTATACACACACACACTGAGGAGTGGCTGTACACACACACACACACACACAGAGGAGTGGCTGTATACACACACACTGAGGAGTGGCTGTACACACACACACACTGAGGAGTGGCTGTACACACACACACACTGAGGAGTGGCTGTACACACACAGACACTGAGGAGTGGCTGTACACACACAGACACTGAGGAGTAGCTGTACACACACACACTGAGGAGTGGCTGTACACACACACACACTGAGGAGTGGCTGGACACACACACACTGAGGAGTGGCTGTATACACACACACTGAGCAGTGGCTGTACACACATACACACAGAGGATTGGAAGTACACACACACACTGAGGAGTGGCTGTACACACAGACAACCTGAGGAGTGGCTGTCCACACACACACACACACTGAGGAGTGGCTGTACACACACACACACTGAGGAGTGGCTGTACACACACAAACACACTGAGGAGTGGCTGTACACACACAAACACACTGAGGAGTGGCTGTACACACACACACACACTGAGGAGTGGCTGTACACACACACACACAGAGGAGTGGCTGTACACACACACACACACTGAGGAGTGGCTGTATACACACACACACACACACTGGGGAGCGGCCACACACACACACACACTGGGGGGCGGCCACACACACACACACTGGGGGGCGGCAACGTACACACACTGCGGAGCGGCAACGCACACACACACTGGGGAGCAGCCACGCACACACACACTGGGGAGTGGCCACGCACACACACTGGGGAGAGGCTGTACAGACACACACACACACTGAGGAGTGGCTGTACACACAAACGCACAGAGGAGTGGCTGTACACACAGACACACTGAGGAGTGGCAGTACACACACACACACACTGAGGAGTGGCTGTACACACACACACACTGAAGAGTGGCTGTACACACACACACTGAGGAGAGGCTGTACACACAGGCACACAGAGGAGTGGCTGTACACACAGACACACTGAGCAGTGGCAGTAAACACACACACACACACTGAGGACTGGCTGTACACACACACACTGAGGATTGGCTGTACACACACACACACACACACTGAGGAGTGGCTGTACACACACACACACACACACTGAGGAGTGGCTGTACACACACACACACTGAGGAGTGGCTGTACACACAGACACACTGAGGAGTGGCTGTGCACACAGACACACTGAGGAGTGGCTGTAAACACAGACACACTGAGGAGTGGCTGTAAACACACACACACTGAGGAGTGGCTGTACACACACACACACTGAGGAGTGGTTGTACAAACACACACACTGAGGAGTGGCTGTACACACACACATTGACGAGTGGCTGTACACACACACACACACACACACTGAGGAGTGGCTGTACACACACACACACACACACGGAGGAGTGGCTGTACACACACACACTGAGGAGTGGAAGTACACACACACACTGAGGAGTGGCTGTAAACACACACACACTGAGGAGTGGCTGTACACACACACACACTGAGGAGTGGTTGTACAAACACACACACTGAGGAGTGGTTGTACAAACACACACACGGCGGAGTGGCTGTACACACACAAACACTGTGGAGTGGCTGTACACACACACACACTGAAGAGTGGCTGTACACACACACACTGAGGAGAGGCTGTACACACAGGCACACAGAGGAGTGGTTGTACACACAGACACACTGAGCAGTGGCAGTAAACACACACACACACACTGAGGACTGGCTGTACACACACACACTGAGGATTGGCTGTACACACACACACACACACACTGAGGAGTGGCTGTACACACACACACACACACACTGAGGAGTGGCTGTACACACACACACACTGAGGAGTGGCTGTACACACAGACACACTGAGGAGTGGCTGTGCACACAGACACACTGAGGAGTGGCTGTAAACACAGACACACTGAGGAGTGGCTGTAAACACACACACACTGAGGAGTGGCTGTACACACACACACTGAGGAGTGGTTGTACAAACACACACACTGAGGAGTGGCTGTACACACACACATTGACGAGTGGCTGTACACACACACACACACACACACTGAGGAGTGGCTGTACACACACACACACACTGAGGAGTGGCTGTACACACACACACACACACACACGGAGGAGTGGCTGTACACACACACACTGAGGAGTGGAAGTACACACACACACTGAGGAGTGGCTGTAAACACACACACACTGAGGAGTGGCTGTACACACACACACACTGAGGAGTGGTTGTACAAACACACACACTGAGGAGTGGTTGTACAAACACACACACGGCGGAGTGGCTGTACACACACAAACACTGAGGAGTGGCTGTACACACATACATTGACGAGTGGCTGTACACACACACACACACTGAGGAGTGGCTGTACACACACACACACACTGAGGAGTGGCTGTACACACACACACACGGAAGAGTGGCTGTACACACACACTCACACACACTGAGGAGTGGCTGTACACACACACAAACACACTGAGGAGTGGCTGTACACACACACACACTGAGCAGTGGCTGTACACACACACATAATGAGGAGTGGCTGTACACACTGAGGAGTGGCTGTACACACACACATTGAGGAGTGTCTGTACACACACACACTGAGGAGTGCTGTACACACACACACACTGAGGAGTGGCTGTACACACACACACTGAGGAGTGGCTGTACACACACACACACTGAGGAGTGGCTGTACACACACACACACTAAGGAGTGGCTGTACACACACACACTGAGGAGTGGCTGTACACACACACACACTGAGTGGCTGTAGACGCACTCACGCCAAGGAGTGGCTGTACACACACACACTGAGGAGTGGCTGTACACACACACACTGAGGAGTGGCTGTACACACACACACACACTGAGGAGTGGCTGTACACACACTCACACACACTGAGGAGTGGCTGTATACACACACACACACACACACTGGGGAGCGGCCACACACACACACACACTGGGGGGCGGCCACACACACACACACTGGGGGGCGGCAATGTACACACACTGGGGAGCGGCAACGCACACACACACTGGGGAGTGGCTGTACACACACTGAGGAGTGGCTGTACACACACACACTGAGGAGTGGCTGTACACACAAACACACACTGAGGAGTGGCTGTACACACACACACACACACTGAGGAGTGGCTGTACACACACACACACTGAGGAGTGGCTGTACACACACAGACACTGAGGAGTGGCTGTACACACACAGACACTGAGGAGTAGCTGTACACACACACACTGAGGAGTGGCTGTACACACACACACACTGAGGAGTGGCTGGACACACACACACTGAGGAGTGGCTGTATACACACACACTGAGCAGTGGCTGTACACACATACACACAGAGGATTGGAAGTACACACACACACTGAGGAGTGGCTGTACACACAGACAACCTGAGGAGTGGCTGTCCACACACACACACACACTGAGCAGTGGCTGTACACACACACACACTGAGGAGTGGCTGTACACACACAAACACACTGAGGAGTGGCTGTACACACACAAACACACTGAGGAGTGGCTGTACACACACAAACACACTGAGGAGTAGCTGTACACTCACAAACACACTGAGGAGTGGCTGTACACACACACACACTGAGGAGTGGCTGAAAACACACACACTGAGGAGTGGCTATACACACACACACTGAGGAGTGGCTGTACACACACACACTGAGGAATGGCTGGACACACACACACTGAGGAGTGGCTGTACACACAAAAACACTGAGGAGTGGCTGTACACACAAACACACTGAGGAGTGGCTGTACACACACACACTGAGGAGTGGCTGTACACACACACACTGAGGAGTGGCTGTACACACACACACTGAGGAGTGGCGATACACACACACACTGAGGAGTGGCTGTACACACACACACTGAGGAGTGGCTGTACACACACACACTGAGGAGTGGCTGTACACACACGCTGAGGAGTGGCTGTACACACACGCTGAGGAGTGGCTGTACACACAAACACACACTGAGGAGTGGCTGTACACACACACACACTGAGGAGTGGCTGTACACACACACACACTGAAGAGTGGCTGTACACACACACACTGAGGAGTGGTTGTACACACACACACAATGCAGAGTGGCTGTACACACACACACTGAGGAGTGGCTGTACACACACACACTGAGGAGTGGCTGTACACACACACACACTGAGGAGTGGCTGTACAAACACACACACTGAGGAGTGGCTGTACACACACACACTGAAGAGTGGCTGTACACACACACTGGAGTGGCTGTACACACACACAGGAGTCGCTGCACACACACACACACACACTGGAGTGGCTGAACACACACACACACTGAGGAGTGGCTGTAAACACACACACACTGAGGAGTGGCTGTACACACACACACACACACACTGAGGAGTGGCTGTACACACAGACACACACACATACACACACACACACACTGAGGAGTGGCTGTACACACACACACACTGAGGAGTGGCTGTACACACACATACACTGAGGAGTGGCTGTACACACACACACACAGAGGAGTGGAAGTACACACACACACACAGAGGAGTGGAAGTACACACAAACACTGAGGAGTGGCTGTAAACACACACACACTGAGGAGTGGTTGTACACACACACTGCGGAGTGGCTGTAAACACACACACACTGAGGAGTGGCTGTACACACACACATTGACGAGTAGCTGTACACACACACACACACACTGAGGAGTGGCTGTCCACACACACACACACTGAGGAGTGGCTGTACACACACACACACACTGAGGAGTGGCTGTACACACACACACACACTGAGGAGTGGTTGTACACACACACACACACACACTGAGGAGTGGCTGTACACACACTGAGGAGTGGCTGTACACATACACACTGAGGAGTGGCTGTACACACACTCACACTGAGGAGTGGCTGTACACACACACACACACACACTGAGGAGTGGCTGTACACACACACTGAGGAGTGGCTGTGCGCACATACACACCGAGTGGCTGTAGATACACTCACGCCGAGGAGTGGCTGTACACACACACACACACTGAGGAGTGGCTGTACACACACACACACACTGAGGAGTGGCTGTAAACACACACACACACTGAAGAGTGGCTTAACACACACACACACTGAGGAGTGGCTGTACACACACACACACACACACACTGAGGAGTGGCTGTACACACACACCCACACACTGAGGAGTGGCTGTACATACACGCACAATGAGGAGTGGCTGTACACAGACACACTGAGGAGTGGCTGTAAACACAGACTCCCTGAGGAGTGGCTGTACACACACTCACACACTGAGGAGTGGCTGTACGCACACACACACTGAGGAGTGGCTGTACACACACACACTGAGGAGTGGCTGTACACACACACACACTGAGGAGTGGCTGCACACACACACACACACACACTGAGGAGAGGCTGTACACACACACACACACTGAGGAGTGGCTGTACACACACACACACTGAGGAGTGGCTGTACACCCACACACACACACACTGAGGAGTGGCTGTACACACACACACACACTGAGGAGTGGCTGTACACACACTGAGGAGTGGCTGTACACACACTGAGGAGTGGCTGTACACACACACACTGAGGAGTGGCTGTACACACACACACACACTGAGGAGTGGCTGTACACACACACACACACACTGAGGAGTGGCTGTACACACACACACACACTGAGGAGTGGCTGTACACACACACACACACACACACTGAGGAGTGGCTGTACACACACACACTGAGGAGTGGCTGCACACACACACACACACACACACTGAGGAGTGGCTGTACACACACAAACACACTGAGGAGTGACTGTACACATACAAACACACTGAGGAGTGGCTGTACAAACACAAACACACTGAGTAGTGGCTGTGCACACACAAACACACTGAGGAGTGGCTGTACACACACAAACACACCGAGGAGTGGCTGTACACACACAAACACACTGAGGAGTGGCTGTACACACACAAACACACTGAGGAGTGGTTGTACACACACACACACTGCGGAGCGGCTGTACACACACACACACTGAGGAGCGGCTATACACACACACATTGACGAGTGGCTGTACACACACACACACTGAGGAGTGGCTGTACACACACACACTCAATGAGGAGTGGCTGTACACACACACACACACTGAGGAGTGGCTGTACACACACACACACACACACTGAGGAGCGGCTGTAAACACACACACACTGAAGAGTGGCAGTACACACACACACACACTGAGGAGTGGCTGTACACACACACACTGAGGAGTGGCTGTACACACACACACACACTGAGGAGTGGCTGTACACACACACGCACACTGAGGAGTGGCTGTACACACACACACACACTGAGGAGTGGCTGTACACACACACACACACTGAGGAGTGGCTGTACACACACACACACACTGAGGAGCGGCTGTACACACACACACTGAGGAGTGGCTGTGCACAAATACACACTGAGTAGCTGTAGACACACTCACACCGAGGAGTGGCTGTAAACACACACACTGAGGAGTGGCTGTACACACACACACACACACACACTGAGGAGTGGCTGTACACACACAAACACACTGAAGAGTGACTGTACACACACAAACACACTGAGGAGTGGCTGTACACACACAAACACACTGAGGAGTGGCTGTGCACACACAAACACACTGAGGAGTGGCTGTACACACACAAACACACCGAGGAGTGGCTGTACACACACAAACACACCGAGGAGTGGCTGTACACACACAAACACACTGAGGAGTGGCTGTACACACACAAACACACTGAGGAGTAGCTGTACACTCACAAACACACTGAGGAGTGGCTGTACACACACACACACTGAGGAGTGGCTGAAAACACACACACTGAGGAGTGGCTGTACACACACACACTGAGGAGTGGCTGTACACACACACACTGAGGAGTGGCTGTACACACACACACTGAGGAGTGGCTGTACACACACACACGGAGGAGTGGCTGTACACACACACACACACACTGAGGAGTGGCTGTACACACACACACACACTGAGGAGTGGCTGTACACACACACACACACTGAGGAGTGGCTGTACACACACACACACTGAGGAGTGGCTGTACACACACACACACTGAGGAGTGGCTGTACACACACACACACACTGTGCAGTGGCTGTACACACACACACACACACTGAGGAGTGGCTGTACACACACACACAAGGAGTGGCTGTACACACACACACTGAGGAATGGCCGGACACACACACACTGAGGAGTGGCTGTACACACACACTGAGGAGTGGCTGTACACACACACTGAGGAGTGGCTGTACACGCACACACTGAAGAGTGGCTGTACACACACAAACTGAGGAGTTGCTGTAAACACACACACTGAGGAGTGGCTGTACACACAAACACACTGAGGAGTGGCTGTACACACGCACACTGAGGAGTGGCTGTACACACACACACTGAGGAGTGGCTGTACACACAAACACACTGAGGAGTGGCTGTACACACAAACACACTGAGGACTGGCTGTACACACAAACACACTGAGGAGTGGCTGTACACACACACACTGAGGAGTGGCTGTACACACACACACTGAGGAGTGGCTGTACACACACACACTGAGGAGTGGCTGTACACACACACACTGAGGAGTGGCTGTACACACACACACTGAGGAGTGGCTGTACACACACACTGAGGAGTGGCTGTACACACAAACACACACTGAGGAGTGGCTGTACACACAAACACACACTGAGGAGTGGCTGTACACACACACACACTGAGGAGTGGCTGTACACACACACACACTGAGGAGTGGCTGTACACACACACACTGAGGAGTGGTTGTACACACACACACAATGCGGAGTGGCTGTACACACACACACTGAGGAGTGTCTGTACACACACACACCCTGAGGAGTGGCTGTACAAACACACACACTGAGGAGTGGCTGTACACACACACACTGAAGAGTGGCTGTACACACACACACACACTGGAGTGGCTGCACACACACACACACTGGAGTGGCTGAACACAGACACACACTGGAGTTTCTGAACACACACACACACTGAGGAGTGGCTGTAAACACACACACACTGAGGAGTGGCTGTACACACACACACTGAGGAGTGGCTGTGCGCACATAAACACCGAGTGGCTGTAGATACACTCACGCCGAGGAGTGGCTGTACACACACACACACACTGAGGAGTGGCTGTAAACACACACACACACACTGAAGAGTGGCTTAACACACACACACACTGAGGAGTGGCTGTACACACACACACACACACACACACTGAGGAGTGGCTGTACACACACACCCACACACTGAGGAGTGGCTGTACATACACGCACAATGAGGAGTGGCTGTACACAGACACACTGAGGAGTGGCTGTAAACACAGACTCCCTGAGGAGTGGCTGTACACACACTCACACACTGAGGAGTG
The DNA here is from genome assembly GCF_017639515.1 of Carcharodon carcharias. NCBI lineage: Eukaryota > Metazoa > Chordata > Chondrichthyes > Lamniformes > Lamnidae > Carcharodon > Carcharodon carcharias. Next base: position 52,467,911 of record NC_054483.1, on the reverse strand, counting down.
GCTGTACGCACACACACACTGAGGAGTGGCTGTACACACACACACTGAGGAGTGGCTGTACACAAACACACACACACACTGAGGAGAGGCTGTACACACACACACACTGAGGAGTGGCTGTACACACACACACACTGAGGAGTGGCTGTACACCCACACACACACACACTGAGGAGTGGCTGTACACACACACACACACTGAGGAGTGGCTGTACACACACACACACACACTGAGGAGTGGCTGTACACACACACACACACACTGAGGAGTGGCTGTACACACACACACACACTGAGGAGTGGCTGTACACACACACACTGAGGAGTGGCTGTGCGCACATACACACCAAGTGGCTGTGGATACACTCACGCCGAGGAGTGGCTGTACACACACACACACTGAGGAGTGGCTGTACACACACAAACACACTGAGGAGTGACTGTACACATACAAACACACTGAGGAGTGGCTGTACACACACAAACACACTGAGGAGTGGCTGTGCACACACAAACACACGGAGGAGTGGCTGTACACACACAAACACACCGAGGAGTGGCTGTACACACACAAACACACTGAGGAGTGGCTGTACACACACAAACACACTGAGGAGTGGTTGTACACACACACACGCTGCGGAGCCGCTGTACACACACACACACTGAGGAGTGGCTGTACACACACACATTGACGAGTGGCTGTATACACACACACACTGAGGAGTGGCTGTACACACACACACACACTGAAGAGTGGCTGTACACACACACACTGAAGAGTGGCTGTACACACACACACTGAAGAGTGGCTGTACACACACACACACACACTGAGGAGTGGCTGTACACACGCAAACACACTGAGGAGTGGCTGTGCACACACAAACACACCGAGGAGTGGCTGTACACACACAAACACACCGAGGAGTGGCTGTACACACACACACACACTGAGGAGTGGCTGAAAACACACACACTGAGGAGTGGCTGTACACACACACACTGAGGAGTGGCTGTACACACACACACTGAGGAGTGGCTGAACACACAAACACACTGAGGAGTGGCTGTACACACAAACACACTGAGGAGTGGCTGTACACACACACACTGAGGAGTGGCTGTACACACACACACTGAGGAGTGGCTGTACACACACACACTGAGGAGTGGCTGTACACACAAACACTGAGGAGTGGCTGTACACACACACACACACTGAGCAGTGGCTGTATACACACACACACACACACACTGAGGAGTGGCTGTACACACACACACACTGAGGAGTGGCTGTACACACACACACACTGAGGAGTGGCTGTACACACACACACACTGAGTAGCGGCTGTACACACACACACACACTGAGGAGTGGCTGTACACACACACACACACTGAGCAGTGGCTGTACACACAGACAACCTGAGAAGTGGCTGTCCACACACACACACACACTGAGGAGTAGCTGTACACACACACACACACTGAGGAGTGGCTGTACACACACACACTAAGGAGTGGCTGTACACACACACTGAGGAGTGGCTGTACACACACACACTGAGGAGTGGCTGTACACACACACACTGAGGAGTTGCTGTAAACACACACACTGAGGAGTGGCTGTACACACGCACACTGAGGAGTGGCTGTACACACACACACTGAGGAGTGGCTGTACACACAAACACACTGAGGAGTGGCTGTACACACACACACTGAGGAGTGGCTGTACACACACACACTGAGGAGTGGCTGTACACACACACACTGAGGAGTGGCTGTACACACACACACTGAGGAGTGGCTGTACACACACACACTGAGGTGTGGCTGTACACACACACTGAGGAGTGGCTGTACACACAAACACACACTGAGGAGTGGCTGTACACACACACACTGAGGAGTGGCTGTACACACACACACTGAGGAGTGGTTTTACACACACACACAATGCGGAGTGGCTGTACACACACACACTGAGGAGTGGCTGTACACACACACACACTGAGGAGTGGCTGTACAAACAGACACACTGAGGAGTGGCTGTACACACACACACTGAAGAGTGGCTGTACACACACACTGGAGTGGCTGTACACACACACACAATGGAGTGGCTGCACACACACACACACTGGAGTGGCTGAACACACACACACTGAGGAGTGGCTGTAAACACACACACACTGAGGAGTGGCTGTACAAACACACACACACTGAGGAGTGGCTGTACACACAGATACACACACATACACACACACACACACAGAGGAGTGGCTGTACACACACACACACTGAGGAGTGGCTGTACACACACACACACTGAGGAGTGGCTGTACACACACACACACACACAGAGGAGTGGAAGTACACACACACACACTGAGGAGTGGCTGTAAACACACACACACTGAGGAGTGGTTGTACACACACACTGCGGAGTGGCTGTAAACACACACACACTGAGGAGTGGCTGTACACACACACATTGACGAGTGGCTGTACACACACACACACACACACTGAGGAAGGCTGTCCACACACACACACACTGAGGAGTGGCTGTACACACACACACACACTGAGGAGTGGCTGTACACACACACACACACTGAGGAGTGGCTGTACACACACACACACACACTGAGGAGTGGCTGTACACACACTGAGGAGTGGCTGTACACACACTGAGGAGTGGCTGTACACACACACTGAGGAGTGGCTGTACACACAAACACACACTGAGGAGTGGCTGTACACACACACACACACTGAGGAGTGGCTGTACACACACACACACACTGAGGAGTGGCTGTACACACACACACTGAGGAGTGGCTGTACACACACACACTGAGGAGTGGCTGTACACACACACACACACTGAGGAGTGGCTGTACACACACACACACACACTGAGGAGTGGCTGTACACACACACACACACTGAGGAGTGGCTGTACACACACACACACACACACTGCGGAGCGGCTGTACACACACACACACTGAGGAGCGGCTATACACACACACATTGACGAGTGGCTGTACACACACACACACTGAGGAGTGGCTGTACACACACACACTCAATGAGGAGTGGCTGTACACACACACACACACTGAGCAGTGGCTGTACACACACACACACACATACTGAGGAGCGGCTGTAAACACACACACACTGAAGAGTGGCAGTACACACACACACACACTGAGGAGTGGCTGTACACACACACACTGAGGAGTGGCTGTACACACACACACACACTGAGGAGTGGCTGTACACACACACACTGAGGAGTGGCTGTACACACACACACTGAGGAGTGGCTGTACACACACACACTGAGGAGTGGCTGTACACACACACACACACACTGAGGAGTGGCTGTACACACACACACACACTGAGGAGTGGCTGTACACACACACACACACTGAGGAGTGGCTGTACACACACACACACTGAGGAGTGGCTGTACACACACACACACACTGTGCAGTGGCTGTACACACACACACACACTGTGCAGTGGCTGTACACACACACACACACACACTGAGGAGTGGCTGTACACACACACACAAGGAGTGGCTGTACACACACACACTGAGGAATGGCCGGACACACACACACTGAGGAGTGGCTGTACACACACACTGAGGAGTGGCTGTACACACACACTGAGGAGTGGCTGTACACGCACACACTGAAGAGTGGCTGTACACACACAAACTGAGGAGTTGCTGTAAACACACACACTGAGGAGTGGCTGTACACACAAACACACTGAGGAGTGGCTGTACACACGCACACTGAGGAGTGGCTGTACACACACACACTGAGGAGTGGCTGTACACACAAACACACTGAGGAGTGGCTGTACACACAAACACACTGAGGACTGGCTGTACACACAAACACACTGAGGAGTGGCTGTACACACACACACTGAGGAGTGGCTGTACACACACACACTGAGGAGTGGCTGTACACACACACACTGAGGAGTGGCTGTACACACACACACTGAGGAGTGGCTGTACACACACACACTGAGGAGTGGCTGTACACACACACTGAGGAGTGGCTGTACACACAAACACACACTGAGGAGTGGCTGTACACACAAACACACACTGAGGAGTGGCTGTACACACACACACACTGAGGAGTGGCTGTACACACACACACACTGAGGAGTGGCTGTACACACACACACTGAGGAGTGGTTGTACACACACACACAATGCGGAGTGGCTGTACACACACACACTGAGGAGTGTCTGTACACACACACACCCTGAGGAGTGGCTGTACAAACACACACACTGAGGAGTGGCTGTACACACACACACTGAAGAGTGGCTGTACACACACACACACACTGGAGTGGCTGCACACACACACACACTGGAGTGGCTGAACACAGACACACACTGGAGTGGCTGAACACACACACACACTGAGGAGTGGCTGTAAACACACACACACTGAGGAGTGGCTGTACACACACACACTGAGGAGTGGCTGTGCGCACATAAACACCGAGTGGCTGTAGATACACTCACGCCGAGGAGTGGCTGTACACACACACACACACTGAGGAGTGGCTGTACACACACACACACACTGAGGAGTGGCTGTAAACACACACACACACACTGAAGAGTGGCTTAACACACACACACACTGAGGAGTGGCTGTACACACACACACACACACACACACTGAGGAGTGGCTGTACACACACACCCACACACTGAGGAGTGGCTGTACATACACGCACAATGAGGAGTGGCTGTACACAGACACACTGAGGAGTGGCTGTAAACACAGGCTCCCTGAGGAGTGGCTGTACACACACTCACACACTGAGGAGTGGCTGTACGCACACACACACTGAGGAGTGGCTGTACACACACACACTGAGGAGTGGCTGTACACACACACACACTGAGGAGTGGCTGCACACACACACACACACACACTGAGGAGAGGCTGTACACACACACACACTGAGGAGTGGCTGTACACACACACACACTGAGGAGTGGCTGTACACACACACACACTGAGGAGTGGCTGTACACCCACACACACACACACTGAGGAGTGGCTGTACACACACACACACACTGAGGAGTGGCTGTACACACACACACACACACACTGAGGAGTGGCTGTACACACACACACACACACTGAGGAGTGGCTGTACACACACACACACACTGAGGAGTGGCTGTACACACACACACTGAGGAGTGGCTGTGCGCACATACACACCAAGTGGCTGTGGATACACTCACGCCGAGGAGTGGCTGTACACACACACACACTGAGGAGTGGCTGTACACACACAAACACACTGAGGAGTGACTGTACACATACAAACACACTGAGGAGTGGCTGTACACACACAAACACACTGAGGAGTGGCTGTGCACACACAAACACACGGAGGAGTGGCTGTACACACACAAACACACCGAGGAGTGGCTGTACACACACAAACACACTGAGGAGTGGCTGTACACACACAATCACACTGAGGAGTGGTTGTACACACACACACGCTGCGGAGCCGCTGTACACACACACACACTGAGGAGTGGCTGTACACACACACATTGACGAGTGGCTGTATACACACACACACTGAGGAGTGGCTGTACACACACACACACACACTGAAGAGTGGCTGTACACACACACACTGAAGAGTGGCTGTACACACACACACTGAAGAGTGGCTGTACACACACACACACACACTGAGGAGTGGCTGTACACACGCAAACACACTGAGGAGTGGCTGTGCACACACAAACACACCGAGGAGTGGCTGTACACACACAAACACACCGAGGAGTGGCTGTACACACACACACACACTGAGGAGTGGCTGAAAACACACACACTGAGGAGTGGCTGTACACACACACACTGAGGAGTGGCTGTACACACACACACTGAGGAGTGGCTGAACACACAAACACACTGAGGAGTGGCTGTACACACAAACACACTGAGGAGTGGCTGTACACACACACACTGAGGAGTGGCTGTACACACACACACTGAGGACTGGCTGTACACACACACACTGAGGAGTGGCTGTACACACAAACACTGAGGAGTGGCTGTACACACACACACACACTGAGCAGTGGCTGTATACACACACACACACACACTGAGGAGTGGCTGTACACACACACACACTGAGGAGTGGCTGTACACACACACACACTGAGGAGTGGCTGTACACACACACACACTGAGTAGCGGCTGTACACACACACACACACTGAGGAGTGGCTGTACACACACACACACACTGAGCAGTGGCTGTACACACAGACAACCTGAGAAGTGGCTGTCCACACACACACACACACACTGAGGAGTAGCTGTACACACACACACACACTGAGGAGTGGCTGTACACACACACACTAAGGAGTGGCTGTACACACACACTGAGGAGTGGCTGTACACACACACACTGAGGAGTGGCTGTACACACACACACTGAGGAGTTGCTGTAAACACACACACTGAGGAGTGGCTGTACACACGCACACTGAGGAGTGGCTGTACACACACACACTGAGGAGTGGCTGTACACACAAACACACTGAGGAGTGGCTGTACACACACACACTGAGGAGTGGCTGTACACACACACACTGAGGAGTGGCTGTACACACACACACTGAGGAGTGGCTGTACACACACACACTGAGGAGTGGCTGTACACACACACACTGAGGTGTGGCTGTACACACACACTGAGGAGTGGCTGTACACACAAACACACACTGAGGAGTGGCTGTACACACACACACTGAGGAGTGGCTGTACACACACACACTGAGGAGTGGTTTTACACACACACACAATGCGGAGTGGCTGTACACACACACACTGAGGAGTGGCTGTACACACACACACACTGAGGAGTGGCTGTACAAACAGACACACTGAGGAGTGGCTGTACACACACACACTGAAGAGTGGCTGTACACACACACTGGAGTGGCTGTACACACACACACAATGGAGTGGCTGCACACACACACACACTGGAGTGGCTGAACACACACACACTGAGGAGTGGCTGTAAACACACACACACTGAGGAGTGGCTGTACACACAGATACACACACATACACACACACACACACAGAGGAGTGGCTGTACACACACACACACTGAGGAGTGGCTGTACACACACACACACTGAGGAGTGGCTGTACACACACACACACACAGAGGAGTGGAAGTACACACACACACACTGAGGAGTGGCTGTAAACACACACACACTGAGGAGTGGTTGTACACACACACTGCGGAGTGGCTGTAAACACACACACACTGAGGAGTGGCTGTACACACACACATTGACGAGTGGCTGTACACACACACACACACACACACTGAGGAGTGGCTGTCCACACACACACACACTGAGGAGTGGCTGTACACACACACACACACTGAGGAGTGGCTGTACACACACACACACACTGAGGAGTGGCTGTACACACACACACACACACTGAGGAGTGGCTGTACACACACTGAGGAGTGGCTGTACACACACTGAGGAGTGGCTGTACACACACACTGAGGAGTGGCTGTACACACAAACACACACTGAGGAGTGGCTGTACACACACACACTGAGGAGTGGCTGTACACACACACACTGAGGAGTGGCTGTACACACACACACACACTGAGGAGTGGCTGTACACACACACACACACACTGAGGAGTGGCTGTACACACACACACACACTGAGGAGTGGCTGTACACACACACACACACACTGAGGAGTGGCTGTACACACACACACTCAATGAGGAGTGGCTGTACACACACACACACACTGAGCAGTGGCTGTACACACACACACACACATACTGAGGAGCGGCTGTAAACACACACACACTGAAGAGTGGCAGTACACACACACACACACTGAGGAGTGGCTGTACACACACACACTGAGGAGTGGCTGTACACACACACACACACTGAGGAGTGGCTGTACACACACACGCACACTGAGGAGTGGCTGTACACACACACACACACTGAGGAGTGGCTGTACACACACACACACACACACTGAGGAGTGGCTGTACACACACACACACACTGAGGAGCGGCTGTACACACACACACTGAGGAGTGGCTGTGCACAAATACACACTGAGTAGCTGTAGACACACACACCGAGGAGTGGCTGTACACACACACACTGAGGAGTGGCTGTACACACACACACACACACACACTGAGGAGTGGCTGTACACACACAAACACACTGAAGAGTGACTGTACACACACAAACACACTGAGGAGTGGCTGTACACACACAAACACACTGAGGAGTGGCTGTGCACACACAAACACACTGAGGAGTGGCTGTACACACACAAACACACCGAGGAGTGGCTGTACACACACAAACACACCGAGGAGTGGCTGTACACACACAAACACACTGAGGAGTGGCTGTACACACACAAACACACTGAGGAGTAGCTGTATACTCACAAACACACTGAGGAGTGGCTGTACACACACACACACTGAGGAGTGGCTGAAAACACACACACTGAGGAGTGGCTGTACACATACACACTGAGGAGTGGCTGTACACACACACACTGAGGAGTGGCTGTACACACACACACTGAGGAGTGGCTGTACACACACACACACACAGAGGAGTGGCTGTACACACACACACACACTGAGGAGTGGCTGTACACACACACACACACTGAGGAGTGGCTGTACACACACACACACTGAGTAGCGGCTGTACACACACACACACACTGAGGAGTGGCTGTACACACACACACACACACTGAGGAGTGGCTGTACACAAACTGAGGAGTGGCTGTACACACACTGAGGAGTGGCTGTACACACACTGAGGAGTGGCTGTACACACACACACTGAGGAGTGGCTGTACACACACACACACACTGAGGAGTGGCTGTACACACACACACACACACTGAGGAGTGGCTGTACACACACACACACACTGAGGAGTGGCTGTACACACACACACACACACTGAGGAGTGGCTGTACACACACACACTGAGGAGTGGCTGTGCGCATATACACACCGAGTGGCTGTAGATACACTCACGCCGAGAAGTGGCTGTACACACACACACTGAGGAGTGGCTGCACACACACACACACACACACACTGAGGAGTGGCTGTACACACACAAACACACTGAGGAGTGACTGTACACATACAAACACACTGAGGAGTGGCTGCACAAACACAAACACACTGAGTAGTGGCTGTGCACACACAAACACACTGAGGAGTGGCTGTACACACACAAACACACCGAGGAGTGGCTGTACACACACAAACACACTGAGGAGTGGCTGTACACACACAAACACACTGAGGAGTGGTTGTACACACACACACACTGCGGAGCGGCTGTACACACACACACACACTGAGGAGCGGCTATACACACACACATTGACGAGTGGCTGTACACACACACACACTGAGGAGTGGCTGTACACACACACACTCAATGAGGAGTGGCTGTATACACACACACACACACTGAGGAGTGGCTGTACACACACACACACACACACACTGAGGAGCGGCTGTAAACACACACACACTGAGGAGTGGCTGTACACACACACACACACTGAGGAGTGGCTGTACACACAGATACACACACATACACACACACACACACACACAGAGGAGTGGCTGTACACACACACACACTGAGGAGTGGCTGTACACACACACACACTGAGGAGTGGCTGTACACACACACACACACAGAGGAGTGGAAGTACACACACACACTGAGGAGTGGCTGTAAACACACACACACTGAGGAGTGGTTGTACACACACACTACGGAGTGGCTGTAAACACACACACACTGAGGAGTGGCTGTACACACACACATTGACGAGTGGCTGTACACACACACACACACACACTGAGGAGTGGCTGTCCACACACACACACACTGAGGAGTGGCTGTACACACACACACACACTGAGGAGTGGCTGTACACACACACACACACTGAGGAGTGGCTGTACACACACACACACACACTGAGGAGTGGCTGTACACAAACTGAGGAGTGGCTGTACACACACTGAGGAGTGGCTGTACACACACTGAGGAGTGGCTGTACACACACACACTGAGGAGTGGCTGTACACACCCACACACACTGAGGAGTGGCTGTACACACACACACACACACTGAGGAGTGGCTGTACACACACACACACACTGAGGAGTGGCTGTACACACACACACACACACACTGAGGAGTGGCTGTACACACACACACTGAGGAGTGGCTGTGCGCATATACACACCGAGTGGCTGTAGATACACTCACGCCGAGGAGTGGCTGTACACACACACACTGAGGAGTGGCTGTACACACACACACTGAGGAGTGGCTGTACACACACAAACACACTGAGGAGTGACTGTACACATACAAACACACTGAGGAGTGGCTGCACAAACACAAACACACTGAGTAGTGGCTGTGCACACACAAACACACTGAGGAGTGGCTGTACACACACAAACACACCGAGGAGTGGCTGTACACACACGAACACACTGAGGAGTGGCTGTACACACACAAACACACTGAGTAGTGGCTGTGCACACACAAACACACTGAGGAGTGGCTGTACACACACAAACACACCGAGGAGTGGCTGTACACACACGAACACACTGAGGAGTGGCTGTACACACACAAACACACTGAGGAGTGGTTGTACACACACACACACTGCGGAGCGGCTGTACACACACACACACTGAGGAGCGGCTATACACACACACATTGACGAGTGGCTGTACACACACACACACTGAGGAGTGGCTGTACACACACACACTCAATGAGGAGTGGCTGTACACACACACACACACTGAGGAGTGGCTGTACACACACACACACACACACTGAGGAGCGGCTGTAAACACACACACACTGAAGAGTGGCAGTACACACACACACACAGAGGAGTGGCTGTACACACACACACTGAGGAGTGGCTGTACACACACACACACACTGAGGAGTGGCTGTACACACACACACACACTGAGGAGTGGCTGTACACACACACACACACTGAGGAGTGGCTATACACACACACACACACTGAGGAGTGGCTGTACACACACACACACACTGAGGAGTGGCTGTACACACACACACACACTGAGGAGTGGCTGTACACACACACACTGAGGAGTGGCTGTACACACACACACACACACACACACTGAGGAGTGGCTGTACACACACAAACACACTGAAGAGTGACTGTACACACACAAACACACTGAGGAGTGGCTGTACACACACAAACACACTGAGGAGTGGCTGTGCACACACAAACACACTGAGGAGTGGCTGTACACACACAAACACACCGAGGAGTGGCTGTACACACACAAACACACCGAGGAGTGGCTGTACACACACAAACACACTGAGGAGTGGCTGTACACACACAAACACACTGAGGAGTAGCTGTACACTCACAAACACACTGAGGAGTGGCTGTACACACACACACACTGAGGAGTGGCTGAAAACACACACACTGAGGAGTGGCTGTACACACACACACTGAGGAGGGGCTGTACACACACACACTGAGGAGTGGCTGTACACACACACACTGAGGAGTGGCTGTACAAACACACACACACACTGAGGAGTGGCTGTACACACACACACACACACACTGAGGAGTGGCTGTACACACACACACACACTGAGGAGTGGCTGTACACACACACACACTGAGGAGTGGCTGTACACACACACACACTGAGGAGTGGCTGTACACACACACACACACTGTGCAGTGGCTGTACACACACACACACACACACTGAGGAGTGGCTGTACACAGACACACTAAGGAGTGGCTGTACACACACACACTGAGGAATGGCCGGACACACACACACTGAGGAGTGGCTGTACACAAACACTGAGGAGTGGCTGTACACACACACTGAGGAGTGGCTGTACACACACACACTGAGGAGTGGCTGTACACACACAAACTGAGGAATAGCTGTAAACACACACACTGAGGAGTGGCTGTACACACAAACACACTGAGGAGTGGCTGTACACACAAACACACTGAGGAGTGGCTGTACACACAAACACACTGAGGAGTGGCTGTACACACAAACACACTGAGGACTGGCTGTACACACAAACACACTGAGGAGTGGCTGTACACACACACACTGAGGAGTGGCTGTACACACACACACTGAGGAGTGGCTGTACACACACACACTGAGGAGTGGCTGTACACACACACTGAGGAATGGCTGTACACACACACACTGAGGAGTGGCTGTACACACACACACTGAGGAGTGGCTGTACACACACACTGAGGAGTGGCTGTACACACAAACACACACTGAGGAGTGGCTGTACACACAAACACACACTGAGGAGTGGCTGTACACACGCACACTGAGGAGTGGCTGTACACACACACACTGAGGAGTGGCTGTACACACAAACACACTGAGGAGTGGCTGTACACACAAACACACTGAGGACTGGCTGTACACACACACACTGAGGAGTGGCTGTACACACACACACTGAGGAGTGGCTGTACACACACACACTGAGGAGTGGCTGTACACACACACACTGAGGAGTGGCTGTACACACACACACTGAGGAGTGGCTGTACACACACACACTGAGGAGTGGCTGTACACACACACTGAGGAGTGGCTGTACACACAAACACACAATGAGGAGTGGCTGTACACACAAACACACACTGAAGAGTGGCTGTACACACACACACACTGAGGAGTGGCTGTACACACACACACACTGAGGAGTGGCTGTACACACACACACTGAGGAGTGGTTGTACACACACACACAATGCGGAGTGGCTGTACACACACACACTGAGGAGTGGCTGTACACACACACACCCTGAGGAGTGGCTGTACAAACACACACACTGAGGAGTGGCTGTACACACACACACTGAAGAGTGGCTGTACACACACACTGGAGTGGCTGTACACACACACACACACTGGAGTGGCTGCACACACACACACACTGGAGTGGCTGAACACACACACACACTGGAGTGGCTGAACACACACACACACTGAGGAGTGGCTGTAAACACACACACACTGAGGAGTGGCTGTACACACACACACTGAGGAGTTGCTGTAAACACACACACTGAGGAGTGGCTGTACACACGCACACTGAGGAGTGGCTGTACACACACACACTGAGGAGTGGCTGTACACACAAACACACTGAGGAGTGGCTGTACACACAAACACACTGAGGAGTGGCTGTACACACACACACTGAGGAGTGGCTGTACACACACACACTGAGGAGTGGCTGTACACACACACACTGAGGAGTGGCTGTACACACACACACTGAGGTGTGGCTGTACACACACACTGAGGAGTGGCTGTACACACAAACACACACTGAGGAGTGGCTGTACACACACACACACTGAGGAGTGGCTGCACACACACACACTGAGGAGTGGTTTTACACACACACACAATGCGGAGTGGCTGTACACACACACACTGAGGAGTGGCTGTACACACACACACACTGAGGAGTGGCTGTACAAACAGACACACTGAGGAGTGGCTGTACACACACACACTGAAGAGTGGCTGTACACACACACTGGAGTGGCTGTACACACACACACACTGGAGTGGCTGCACACAAACACACACTGGAGTGGCTGAACACACACACACTGAGGAGTGGCTGTAAACACACACACACTGAGGAGTGGCTGTACACACACACACACACTGTGGAGTGGCTGTCCACACAGATACACACACATACACACACACACACACACACACAGAGGAGTGGCTGTACACACACACACACTGAGGAGTGGCTGTACACACACACACACTGAGGAGTGGCTGTACACACACACACACAGAGGAGTGGAAGTACACACACACACTGAGGAGTGGCTGTACACACACACACACACTGAGGAGTGGCTGTACACACACACACACACACACTGAGGAGTGGCTGTACACACACACACACACACACACACTGAGGAGTGACTGTACACATACAAACACACTGAGGAGTGGCTGTACAAACACAAACACACTGAGTAGTGGCTGTGCACAAACAAACACACTGAGGAGTGGCTGTACACACACAAACACACCGAGGAGTGGCTGTACACACACAAACACACTGAGGAGTGGCTGTACACACACAAACACACTGAGGAGTGGTTGTACACACACACACACTGCGGAGCGGCTATACACACACACATTGACGAGTGGCTGTACACACACACACACTGAGGAGTGGCTGTACACACACACACTCAATGAGGAGTGGCTGTACACACACACACACACTGAGGAGTGGCTGTACACACACACACACACACACTGAGGAGCGGCTGTAAACACACACACACTGAAGAGTGGCAGTACACACACACACACACTGAGGAGTTGCTGTACACACACACACTGAGGAGTGGCTGTACACACACACACACACACTGAGGAGTGGCTGTACACACACACAACACACTGAGGAGTGGCTGTACACACACACACACTGAGGAGTGGCTGTACACACACACACACACTGAGGAGTGGCTGTACACACACACACTGAGGAGTGGCTGTGCACAAATACACACTGAGTAGCTGTAGACACACTCACACCGAGGAGTGGCTGTACACACACACACTGAGGAGTGGCTGTACACACACACACACACACACTGAGGAGTGGCTGTACACACACAAACACACTGAGGAGTGACTGTACACACACAAACACACTGAGGAGTGGCTGTACACACACAAACACACTGAGGAGTGGCTGTGCACACACAAACACACTGAGGAGTGGCTGTACACACACAAACACACAGAGGAGTGGCTGTACACACACAAACACACTGAGGAGTAGCTGTACACTCAGAAACACACTGAGGAGTGGCTGTACACACACACACACTGAGGTGTGGCTGAAAACACACACACTGAGGAGTGGCTGTACACACACACACTGAGGAGTGGCTGTACACACACACACTGAGGAGTGGCTGTACACACACACACTGAGGAGTGGCTGTACACACACACACTGAGGAGTGGCTGTACACACACACACTGAGGAGTGGCTGTACACACACACACACACTGAGGAGTGGCTGTACACACACACACACACACACTGAGGAGTGGCTGTACACACACACACACACTGAGGAGTGGCTGTACACACACACACACTGAGGAGTGGCTGTACACACACACACACTGAGGAGTGGCTGTACACACACACACACACTGAGCAGTGGCTGTACACACACACACACACACTGAGGAGTGGCTGTACACACACACACTAAGGAGTGGCTGTACACACACACACTGAGGAATGGCCGGACACACACACACTGAGGAGTGGCTGTACACACACACTGAGGAGTGGCTGTGCACACACACTGAGGAGTGGCTGTACACACACACACTGAGGAGTGGCTGTACACACACAAACTGAGGAGTTGCTGTAAACACACACACTGAGGAGTGGCTGTACACACAAACACACTGAGGAGTGGCTGTACACACGCACACTGAGGAGTGGCTGTACACACACACACTGAGGAGTGGCTGTACACACAAACACACTGAGGAGTGGCTGTACACACAAACACACTGAGGACTGGCTGTACACACACACACTGAGGAGTGGCTGTACACACACAAACTGAGGAGTGGCTGTACACACACACACTGAGGAGTGGCAGTACACACACACACTGAGGAGTGGCTGTATACACACACACACTGAGGAGTGGCTGTACACACACACACTGAGGAGTGGCTGTACACACACACACTGAGGAGTGGCTGTACACACACACTGAGGAGTGGCTGTACACACAAACACACACTGAGGAGTGGCTGTACACACAAACACACACTGAGGAGTGGCTGTACACACACACACTCTGAGGAGTGGCTGTACACACACACACACTGAGGAGTGGCTGTACACACACACACTGAGGAGTGGTTGTACACACACACACAATGCGGAGTGGCTGTACACACACACACTGAGGAGTGGCTGTACACATACACACCCTGAGGAGTGGCTGTACAAACACACACACTGAGGAGTGGCTGTACACACACACACTGAAGAGTGGATGTACACACACACTGGAGTGGCTGTACACACACACTGGAGTGGCTGTACACACACACTGGAGTGGCTGTACACACACACACACACTGGAGTGGCTGCACACACACACACACACTGGAGTGGCTGAACACACACACACACTGGAGTGGCTGAACACACACACACACTGAGGAGTGGCTGTAAACACACACACACTGAGGAGTGGCTGTACACACACACACACACTGAGGAGTGGCTGTACACACAGACACACACACATACACACACACACACCCAATGAGGAGTGGCAGTACACACACACACACTGAGGAGTGCCTGTTCACACACACACACAGAGGAGTGGAAGTACACACACACACTGAGGAGTGGTTGTAAACACACACAAACTGAGGAGTGGTTGTACACCCACACACACTGAGGAGTGGCTGTACAAACAGACACACTGAGGAGTGGCTGTACACACACACACTGAAGAGTGGCTGTACACACACACTGGAGTGGCTGTACACACACACACAATGGAGTGGCTGCACACACACACACACTGGAGTGGCTGAACACACACACACTGAGGAGTGGCTGTAAACACACACACACTGAGGAGTGGCTGTACACACACACACACACACTGAGGAGTGGCTGTACACACAGATACACACACATACACACACACACACACACACAGAGGAGTGGCTGTACACACACACACACTGAGGAGTGGCTGTACACACACACACACACAGAGGAGTGGAAGTACACACACACACTGAGGAGTGGCTGTAAACACACACACACTGAGGAGTGGTTGTACACACACACTGCGGAGTGGCTGTAAACACACACACACTGAGGAGTGGCTGTACACACACACATTGACGAGTGGCTGTACACACACACACACACACACACTGAGGAGTGGCTGTCCACACACACACACACTGAGGAGTGGCTGTACACACACACACACACTGAGGAGTGGCTGTACACACACACACACACTGAGGAGTGGCTGTACACACACACACACACACTGAGGAGTGGCTGTACACAAACTGAGGAGTGGCTGTACACACACTGAGGAGTGGCTGTACACACACTGAGGAGTGGCTGTACACACACACACACACTGAGGAGTGGCTGTACACACACACACACACACTGAGGAGTGGCTGTACACACACACACACACTGAGGAGTGGCTGTACACACACATACACACACACTGAGGAGTGGCTGTACACACACACACTGAGGAGTGGCTGTGCGCATATACACACCGAGTGGCTGTAGATACACTCACGCCGAGGAGTGGCTGTACACACACACACTGAGGAGTGGCTGCACACACACACACACACACACTGAGGAGTGGCTGTACACACACAAACACACTGAGGAGTGACTGTACACATACAAACACACTGAGGAGTGGCTGCACAAACACAAACACACTGAGTAGTGGCTGTGCACACACAAACACACTGAGGAGTGGCTGTACACACACAAACACACCGAGGAGTGGCTGTACACACACAAACACACTGAGGAGTGGCTGTACACACACAAACACACTGAGGAGTGGTTGTACACACACACACACTGCGGAGCGGCTGTACACACACACACACTGAGGAGCGGCTATACACACACACATTGACGAGTGGCAGTACACACACACACACTGAGGAGTGGCTGTACACACACACACTCAATGAGGAGTGGCTGTACACACACACACACACTGAGGAGTGGCTGTACACACACACACACACACACTGAGGAGCGGCTGTAAACACACACACACACTGAGGAGTGGCTGTACACACACACACACACACACTGTGGAGTGGCTGTACACACACACACACACTGAGGAGTGGCTGTACACACACACACACTGAGGAGTGGCTGTACACACACACACACTGAGGAGTGGCTGTACACACACACACACACTGAGCAGTGGCTGTACACACACACACACACACACACTGAGGAGTGGCTGTGCACACACACTGAGGAGTGGCTGTACACACACACACTGAGGAGTGGCTGTACACACACAAACTGAGGAGTTGCTGTACACACACACACTGAGGAGTGGCTGTACACACACACACTGAGGAGTGGCTGTACACACACACACTGAGGAGTGGCTGTACACACACACACTGAGGAGTGGCTGTACACACACACACTGAGGAGTGGCTGTACACACACACTGAGGAGTGGCTGTACACACAAACACACACTGAGGAGTGGCTGTACACACAAACACACACTGAGGAGTGGCTGTACACACACACACACTGAGGAGTGGCTGTACACACACACACACTGAGGAGTGGCTGTACACACACACACTGAGGAGTGGTTGTACACACACACACAATGCGGAGTGGCTGTACACACACACACTGAGGAGTGGCTGTACACACACACACCCTGAGGAGTGGCTGTACAAACACACACACTGAGGAGTGGCTGTACACACACACACTGAAGAGTGGCTGTACACACACACTGGAGTGGCTGTACACACACACACACACACTGGAGTGGCTGCACACACACACACACTGGAGTGGCTGAACACACACACACACTGGAGTGGCTGAACACACACACACACTGAGGAGTGGCTGTAAACACACACACACTGAGGAGTGGCTGTACACACACACACACACTGAGGAGTGGCTGTACACACAGACACACACACATACACACACACACACCCAATGAGGAGTGGCAGTACACACACACACACTGAGGAGTGCCTGTTCACACACACACACAGAGGAGTGGAAGTACACACACACACTGAGGAGTGGCTGTAAACACACACAAACTGAGGAGTGGTTGTACACCCACACACACTGAGGAGTGGCTGTACAAACAGACACACTGAGGAGTGGCTGTACACACACACACTGAAGAGTGGCTGTACACACACACTGGAGTGGCTGTACACACACACACAATGGAGTGGCTGCACACACACACACACTGGAGTGGCTGAACACACACACACTGAGGAGTGGCTGTAAACACACACACACTGAGGAGTGGCTGTACACACACACACACTGAGGAGTGGCTGTACACACAGATACACACACATACACACACACACACACACACAGAGGAGTGGCTGTACACACACACACACTGAGGAGTGGCTGTACACACACACACACACAGAGGAGTGGAAGTACACACACACACTGAGGAGTGGCTGTAAACACACACACACTGAGGAGTGGTTGTACACACACACTGCGGAGTGGCTGTAAACACACACACACTGAGGAGTGGCTGTACACACACACATTGACGAGTGGCTGTACACACACACACACACACACACTGAGGAGTGGCTGTCCACACACACACACACTGAGGAGTGGCTGTACACACACACACACACTGAGGAGTGGCTGTACACACACACACACACACTGAGGAGCGGCTGTACACACACACACACACACTGAGGAGTGGCTGTACACAAACTGAGGAGTGGCTGTACACACACTGAGGAGTGGCTGTACACACACTGAGGAGTGGCTGTACACACACACACTGAGGAGTGGCTGTACACACACACACACACTGAGGAGTGGCTGTACACACACACACACACACTGAGGAGTGGCTGTACACACACACACACACTGAGGAGTGGCTGTACACACACACACACACACACTGAGGAGTGGCTGTACACACACACACTGAGGAGTGGCTGTGCGCATATACACACCGAGTGGCTGTAGATACACTCACGCCGAGGAGTGGCTGTACACACACACACTGAGGAGTGGCTGCACACACACACACACACACACTGAGGAGTGGCTGTACACACACAAACACACTGAGGAGTGACTGTACACATACAAACACACTGAGGAGTGGCTGCACAAACACAAACACACTGAGTAGTGGCTGTGCACACACAAACACACTGAGGAGTGGCTGTACACACACAAACACACCGAGGAGTGGCTGTACACACACAAACACACCGAGGAGTGGCTGTACACACACAAACACACTGAGGAGTGGCTGTACACACACAAACACACTGAGGAGTGGTTGTACACACACACACACTGCGGAGCGGCTGTACACACACACACAC
This sequence comes from Carcharodon carcharias, assembly GCF_017639515.1. Lineage (NCBI taxonomy): Eukaryota > Metazoa > Chordata > Chondrichthyes > Lamniformes > Lamnidae > Carcharodon > Carcharodon carcharias. Next base: position 52,447,378 of record NC_054483.1, on the reverse strand, counting down.
TGAGGAGCGGCTATACACACACACATTGACGAGTGGCTGTACACACACACACACTGAGGAGTGGCTGTACACACACACACTCAATGAGGAGTGGCTGTACACACACACACACACTGAGGAGTGGCTGTACACACACACACACACACACTGAGGAGCGGCTGTAAACACACACACACACTGAGGAGTGGCTGTACACACACACACACACACACTGAGGAGTGGCTGTACACACACACACACACTGAGGAGTGGCTGTACACACACACACACTGAGGAGTGGCTGTACACACACACACACTGAGGAGTGGCTGTACACACACACACACACTGAGCAGTGGCTGTACACACACACACACACACTGAGGAGTGGCTGTGCACACACACTGAGGAGTGGCTGTACACACACACACTGAGGAGTGGCTGTACACACACAAACTGAGGAGTTGCTGTAAACACACACACTGAGGAGTGGCTGTACACACAAACACACTGAGGAGTGGCTGTACACACGCACACTGAGGAGTGGCTGTACACACACACACTGAGGAGTGGCTGTACACACAAACACACTGAGGAGTGGCTGTACACACAAACACACTGAGGACTGGCTGTACACACACACACTGAGGAGTGGCTGTACACACACACACTGAGGAGTGGCTGTACACACACACACTGAGGAGTGGCTGTACACACACACACTGAGGAGTGGCTGTACACACACACACTGAGGAGTGGCTGTACACACACACACTGAGGAGTGGCTGTACACACACACACTGAGGAGTGGCTGTACACACACACTGAGGAGTGGCTGTACACACAAACACACACTGAGGAGTGGCTGTACACACAAACACACACTGAGGAGTGGCTGTACACACACACACACTGAGGAGTGGCTGTACACACACACACACTGAGGAGTGGCTGTACACACACACACTGAGGAGTGGTTGTACACACACACACAATGCGGAGTGGCTGTACACACACACACTGAGGAGTGGCTGTACACACACACACCCTGAGGAGTGGCTGTACAAACACACACACTGAGGAGTGGCTGTACACACACACACTGAAGAGTGGCTGTACACACACACTGGAGTGGCTGTACACACACACACACACTGGAGTGGCTGCACACACACACACACTGGAGTGGCTGAACACACACACACACTGGAGTGGCTGAACACACACACACACTGAGGAGTGGCTGTAAACACACACACGCTGAGGAGTGGCTGTACACACACACACACACTGAGGAGTGGCTGTACACACAGACACACACACATACACACACACACACACAATGAGGAGTGGCAGTACACACACACACACTGAGGAGTGCCTGTTCACACACACACACAGAGGAGTGGAAGTACACACACACACTGAGGAGTGGCTGTAAACACACACAAACTGAGGAGTGGTTGTACAAACACAGCGGAGTGGCTGTAAACACACAAACACTGAGGAGTGGCTGTACACACACACATTGACGAGTGGCTGTACACACACACACACACACACACTGAGGAGTGGCTGTCCACACACACACACACTGAGGAGTGGCTGTACACACACACACACACACTGAGGAGTGGCTGTACACACACACACACACTGAGGAGTGGTTGTAAACACACTGAGGAGTGGCTGTACACACACACACTGAGGAGTGGCTGTACACACACACACACACACACTGAGGAGTGGCTGTACACACACACACACACACTGTGGAGTGGCTGTACACACACACACACACACACTGAGGAGTGGCTGTACACACATACACTGAGGAGTGGCTGTGCGCACATACACACCGAGTGGCTGTAGATACACTCACGCCGAGGAGTGGCTGTACACACACACACACACTGAGGAGTGGCTGTACACACACACACACACTGAGGAGTGGCTGTAAACACACACACACACTGAAGAGTGGCTTAACACACACACACACTGAGGAGTGGCTGTACACACACACACACACAAACACACTGAGGAGTGGCTGTACACACACACACACACTGAGGAGTGGCTGTACACACACGCACAATGAGGAGTGGCTGTACACACACACACTGAGGAGTGGTTTTGCACACACACACAATGCGGAGTGGCTGTACACACACACACTGAGGAGTGGCTGTACACACACACACACTGAGGAGTGGCTGTACAAACAGACACACTGAGGAGTGGCTGTACACACACACACTGAAGAGTGGCTGTACACACACACTGGAGTGGCTGTACACACACACACAATGGAGTGGCTGCACACACACACACACTGGAGTGGCTGAACACACACACACTGAGGAGTGGCTGTAAACACACACACACTGAGGAGTGTCTGTACACACACACACTCACTGAGGAGTGGCTGTACACACAGATACACACACATACACACACACACACACACACAGAGGAGTGGCTGTACACACACACACACTGAGGAGTGGCTGTACACACACACACACACACAGAGGAGTGGAAGTACACACACACACTGAGGAGTGGCTGTAAACACACACACACTGAGGAGTGGTTGTACACACACACTGCGGAGTGGCTGTAAACACACACACACTGAGGAGTGGCTGTACACACACACATTGACGAGTGGCTGTACACACACACACACACACACACACTGAGGAGTGGCTGTCCACACACACACACACTGAGGAGTGGCTGTACACACACACACACACTGAGGAGTGGCTGTACACACACACACACACTGAGGAGTGGCTGTACACACACACACACACACTGAGGAGTGGCTGTACACAAACTGAGGAGTGGCTGTACACACACTGAGGAGTGGCTGTACACACACTGAGGAGTGGCTGTACACACACTGAGGAGTGGCTGTACACACACACACTGAGGAGTGGCTGTACACACACACACACACTGAGGAGTGGCTGTACACACACACACACACACTGAGGAGTGGCTGTACACACACACACACACTGAGGAGTGGCTGTACACACACACACACACACACTGAGGAGTGGCTGTACACACACACACTGAGGAGTGGCTGTGCGCATATACACACCGAGTGGCTGTAGATACACTCACGCCGAGGAGTGGCTGTACACACACACACTGAGGAGTGGCTGCACACACACACACACACACACTGAGGAGTGGCTGTACACACACAAACACACTGAGGAGTGACTGTACACATACAAACACACTGAGGAGTGGCTGCACAAACACAAACACACTGAGTAGTGGCTGTGCACACACAAACACACTGAGGAGTGGCTGTACACACACAAACACACCGAGGAGTGGCTGTACACACACAAACACACTGAGGAGTGGTTGTACACACACACACACTGCGGAGCGGCTGTACACACACACACACTGAGGAGCGGCTATACACACACACATTGACGAGTGGCTGTACACACACACACACTGAGGAGTGGCTGTACACACACACACTCAATGAGGAGTGGCTGTACACACACACACACACTGAGGAGTGGCTGTACACACACACACACACACACTGAGGAGCGGCTGTAAACACACACACACTGAAGAGTGGCAGTACACACACACACACACTGAGGAGTGGCTGTACACACACACACTGAGGAGTGGCTGTACACACACACACACACTGAGGAGTGGCTGTACACACACACACACTGAGGAGTGGCTGTACACACACACACACACTGAGGAGTGGCTGTACACACACACACACACTGAGGAGTGGCTGTACACACACACACACACACTGAGGAGTGGCTGTACACACACACACACACTGAGGAGCGGCTGTACACACACACACTGAGGAGTGGCTGTGCACAAATACACACTGAGTAGCTGTAGACACACTCACACCGAGGAGTGGCTGTACACACACACACTGAGGAGTGGCTGTACACACACACACACACACACACACTGAGGAGTGGCTGTACACACACAAACACACTGAAGAGTGACTGTACACACACAAACACACTGAGGAGTGGCTGTACACACACAAACACACTGAGGAGTGGCTGTGCACACACAAACACACTGAGGAGTGGCTGTACACACACAAACACACCGAGGAGTGGCTGTACACACACAAACACACCGAGGAGTGGCTGTACACACACAAACACACTGAGGAGTGGCTGTACACACACAAACACACTGAGGAGTAGCTGTACACTCACAAACACACTGAGGAGTGGCTGTACACACACACACACTGACGAGTGGCTGAAAACACACACACTGAGGAGTGGCTGTACACACACACACTGAGGAGGGGCTGTACACACACACACTGAGGAGTGGCTGTGCACACACACACTGAGGAGTGGCTGTACACACACACACACACACACTGAGGAGTGGCTGTACACACACACACACACACTGAGGAGTGGCTGTACACACACACACACACTGAGGAGTGGCTGTACACACACACACACTGAGGAGTGGCTGTACACACACACACACTGAGGAGTGGCTGTACACACACACACACTGAGGAGTGGCTGTACACACACACACACACTGTGCAGTGGCTGTACACACACACACACACACACTGAGGAGTGGCTGTACACACACACACTAAGGAGTGGCTGTACACACACACACTGAGGAATGGCCGGACACACACACACTGAGGAGTGGCTGTACACACACACTGAGGAGTGGCTGTACACACACACTGAGGAGTGGCTGTACACACACACTGAGGAGTGGCTGTACACACACACACTGAGGAGTGGCTGTACACACACAAACTGAGGAGTTGCTGTAAACACACACACTGAGGAGTGGCTGTACACACAAACACACTGAGGAGTGGCTGTACACACGCACACTGAGGAGTGGCTGTACACACACACACTGAGGAGTGGCTGTACACACAAACACACTGAGGAGTGGCTGTACACACAAACACACTGAGGACTGGCTGTACACACAAACACACTGAGGAGTGGCTGTACACACACACACTGAGGAGTGGCTGTACACACACACACTGAGGAGTGGCTGTACACACACACACTGAGGAGTGGCTGTACACACACACACTGAGGAGTGGCTGTACACACACACTGAGGAGTGGCTGTACACACAAACACACACTGAGGAGTGGCTGTACACACAAACACACACTGAGGAGTGGCTGTACACACACACACTGAGGAGTGGCTGTACACACACACACACTGAGGAGTGGCTGTACACACACACACACACACACTGAGGAGTGGCTGTACACACACACACTGAGGAGTGGCTGTACACACACACTGAGGAGTGGCTGTACACACAAACACACACTGAGGAGTGGCTGTAAACACACACACACTGAGGAGTGGCTGTACACACACACACACTGAGGAGTGGCTGTACACACACACACTGAGGAGTGGTTGTACACACACACACAATGCGGAGTGGCTGTACACACACACACTGAGGAGTGGCTGTACACACACACACCCTGAGGAGTGGCTGTACAAACACACACACTGAGGAGTGGCTGTACACACACACACTGAAGAGTGGCTGTACACACACACTGGAGTGGCTGTACACACACACACACACTGGAGTGGCTGCACACACACACACACTGGAGTGGCTGAACACACACACACACTGGAGTGGCTGAACACACACACACACTGAGGAGTGGCTGTAAACACACACACACTGAGGAGTGGCTGTACACACACACACTGAGGAGTTGCTGTAAACACACACACTGAGGAGTGGCTGTACACACGCACACTGAGGAGTGGCTGTACACACACTCACTGAGGAGTGGCTGTACACACAAACACACTGAGGAGTGGCTGTACACACAAACACACTGAGGAGTGGCTGTACACACACACACTGAGGAGTGGCTGTACACACACACACTGAGGAGTGGCTGTACACACACACACTGAGGAGTGGCTGTACACACACACACTGAGGTGTGGCTGTACACACACACTGAGGAGTGGCTGTACACACAAACACACACTGAGGAGTGGCTGTACACACACACACACACTGAGGAGTGGCTGCACACACACACACTGAGGAGTGGTTTTACACACACACTGAGGAGTGGCTGTACACACACACACACTGAGGAGTGGCTGTACAAACAGACACACTGAGGAGTGGCTGTACACACACACACTGAAGAGTGGCTGTACACACACACTGGAGTGGCTGTACACACACACACACTGGAGTGGCTGCACACAAACACACACTGGAGTGGCTGAACACAAACACACTGAGGAGTGGCTGTAAACACACACACACTGAGGAGTGGCTGTACACACACACACACACTGTGGAGTGGCTGTACACACAGATACACACACATACACACACACACACACACAGAGGAGTGGCTGTACACACACACACACACTGAGGAGTGGCTGTACACACACACACACTGAGGAGTGGCTGTACACACACACACACAGAGGAGTGGAAGCACACACACACACTGAGGAGTGGCTGTAAACACACACACACTGAGGAGTGGTTGTACACACACACACACTGAGGAGTGGTTGTACACACACACTGCGGAGTGGCTGTAAACACACACACACTGAGGAGTGGCTGTACACACACACGCTGAGGAGTGGCTGTACACACACACACACACTGAGGAGTGGCTGTACACACACACACACACTGAGGAGTGGCTGTACACACACACACACTGAGGAGTGGCTGTACACACACACACACACACACTGAGGAGTGGCTGTACACACACACTGAGGAGTGGCTGTGCGCACATACACACCGAGTGGCTGTAGATACACTCACGCCGAGGAGTGGCTGTACACACACACACTGAGGAGTGGCTGCACACACACACACACACACACACTGAGGAGTGGCTGTACACACACAAACACACTGAGGAGTGACTGTACACATACAAACACACTGAGGAGTGGCTGTACAAACACAAACACACTGAGGAGTGGCTGTACACACACAAACACACTGAGGAGTGGTTGTACACACACACACACTGCGGAGCGGCTGTACACACACACACACTGAGGAGCGGCTATACACACACACATTGACGAGTGGCTGTACACACACACACACTGAGGAGTGGCTGTACACACACACACTCAATGAGGAGTGGCTGTACACACACACACACACTGAGGAGTGGCTGTACACACACACACACACACACTGAGGAGCGGCAGTAAACACACACACTCTGAAGAGTGGCAGTACACACACACACACACTGAGGAGTTGCTGTACACACACACACTGAGGAGTGGCTGTACACACACACACACACTGAGGAGTGGCTGTACACACACACACACACTGAGGAGTGGCTGTACACACACACACACACTGAGGAGTGGCTGTACACACACACACACACTGAGGAGTGGCTGTACACACACACACTGAGGAGTGGCTGTGCACAAATACACACTGAGTAGCTGTAGACACACTCACACCGAGGAGTGGCTGTACACACACACACTGAGGAGTGGCTGTACACACACACACACACACACTGAGGAGTGGCTGTACACACACAAACACACTGAGGAGTGACTGTACACACACAAACACACTGAGGAGTGGCTGTACACACACAAACACACTGAGGAGTGGCTGTGCACACACAAACACACTGAGGAGTGGCTGTACACACACAAACACACAGAGGAGTGGCTGTACACACACAAACACACTGAGGAGTAGCTGTACACTCAGAAACACACTGAGGAGTGGCTGTACACACACACACACACTGAGGTGTGGCTGAAAACACACACACTGAGGACTGGCTGTACACACACACACTGAGGAGTGGCTGTACACACACACACTGAGGAGTGGCTGTACACACACACACTGAGGAGTGGCTGTACACACACACACTGAGGAGTGGCTGTACACACACACACACACACACTGAGGAGTGGCTGTACACACACACACACACTGAGGAGTGGCTGTACACACACACACACTGAGGAGTGGCTGTACACACACACACACTGAGGAGTGGCTGTACACACACACACACACTGAGCAGTGGCTGTACACACACACACACACACACTGAGGAGTGGCTGTACACACACACACTAAGGAGTGGCTGTACACACACACACTGAGGAATGGCCGGACACACACACACTGAGGAGTGGCTGTACACACACACTGAGGAGTGGCTGTGCACACACACTGAGGAGTGGCTGTACACACACACACTGAGGAGTGGCTGTACACACACAAACTGAGGAGTTGCTGTAAACACACACACTGAGGAGTGGCTGTACACACAAACACACTGAGGAGTGGCTGTACACACGCACACTGAGGAGTGGCTGTACACACACACACTGAGGAGTGGCTGTACACACAAACACACTGAGGAGTGGCTGTACACACAAACACACTGAGGACTGGCTGTACACACACACACTGAGGAGTGGCTGTACACACACACACTGAGGAGTGGCTGTACACACAAACACACTGAGGAGTGGCTGTACACACACACACTGAGGAGTGGCTGTACACACACACACTGAGGAGTGGCTGTACACACACACACTGAGGAGTGGCTGTACACACACACACTGAGGAGTGGCTGTACACACACACACTGAGGAGTGGCTGTACACACACACTGAGGAGTGGCTGTACACACAAACACACACTGAGGAGTGGCTGTACACACAAACACACACTGAGGAGTGGCTGTACACACACACACACTGAGGAGTGGCTGTACACACACACACACTGAGGAGTGGCTGTACACACACACACTGAGGAGTGGTTGTACACACACACACAATGCGGAGTGGCTGTACACACACACACTGAGGAGTGGCTGTACACACACACACCCTGAGGAGTGGCTGTACAAACACACACACTGAGGAGTGGCTGTACACACACACACTGAAGAGTGGCTGTACACACACACTGGAGTGGCTGTACACACACACACACACTGGAGTGGCTGCACACACACACACACTGGAGTGGCTGAACACACACACACTGGAGTGGCTGAACACACACACACACTGAGGAGTGGCTGTAAACACACACACACTGAGGAGTGGCTGTACACACACACACACACTGAGGAGTGGCTGTACACACAGACACACACACATACACACACACACACACAATGAGGAGTGGCAGTACACACACACACACTGAGGAGTGCCTGTTCACACACACACACAGAGGAGTGGAAGTACACACACACACTGATGAGTGGCTGTAAACACACACAAACTGAGGAGTGGTTGTACACCCACACTGCGGAGTGGCTGTAAACACACAAACACTGAGGAGTGGCTGTACACACACACATTGACGAGTGGCTGTACACACACACACACACACACACTGAGGAGTGGCTGTCCACACACACACACACTGAGGAGTGGCTGTACACACACACACACACACTGAGGAGTGGCTGTACACACACACACACACACTGAGGAGTGGTTGTAAACACACTGAGGAGTGGCTGTACACACACACACTGAGGAGTGGCTGTACACACACACACACACACACTGAGGAGTGGCTGTACACACACACACACACTGTGGAGTGGCTGTACACACACACACACACACACACACTGAGGAGTGGCTGTACACACATACAATGAGGAGTGGCTGTGCGCACATACACACCGAGTGGCTGTAGATACACTCACGCCGAGGAGTGGCTGTACACACACACACTGAGGAGTGGCTGTACACACAAACACACACTGAGGAGTGGCTGTACACACACACACACTGAGGAGTGGCTGTACACACACACACACTGAGGAGTGGCTGTACACACACACACTGAGGAGTGGTTGTACACACACACACAATGCGGAGTGGCTGTACACACACACACTGAGGAGTGGCTGTAAACACACGCTGAGGAGTGGCTGTACACACAAACAAACACTGAGGAGTGGCTGTACACACACACACACTGAGGAGTGGCTGTACAAAAACACACACTGAGGAGTGGCTGTACACACACACACTGAAGAGTGGCTGTACACACACACTGGAGTGGCTGTAAACACACACACACTGGAGTCGCTGCACACACACACACACACTGGAGTGGCTGAACACACACACACACTGAGGAGTGGCTGTAAACACACACACACTGAGGAGTGGCTGTACACACACACACACTGAGGAGTGGCTGTACACACAGACACACACACATACACACACACACACACACACTGAGGAGTGGCTGTACACACACACACACTGAGGAGTGGCTGTACACACACATACACTGAGGAGTGGCTGTACACACACACACACAGAGGAGTGGAAGTACACACACACACACAGAGGAGTGGAAGTACACACAAACACTGAGGAGTGGCTGTAAACACACACACACTGAGGAGTGGTTGTACACACACCCTGCGGAGTGGCTGTAAACACACACACACTGAGGAGTGGCTGTACACACACACATTGACGAGTGGCTGTACACACACACACACACACACTGAGGAGTGGCTGTCCACACACACACACACTGAGGAGTGGCTGTACACACACACACACACACACTGAGGAGTGGCTGTACACACACACACACACTGAGGAGTGGTTGTACACACACACACACACACACACACTGAGGAGTGGCTGTACACACACTGAGGAGTGGCTGTACACACACACACTGAGGAGTGGCTGTACACACACACACTGAGGAGTGGCTGTACACACACTCACACTGAGGAGTGGCTGTACACACACACACACACACACTGAGGAGTGGCTGTACACACACACACTGAGGAGTGGCTGTGCGCACATACACACCGAGTGGCTGTAGATGCACTCACGCCGAGGAGTGGCTGTACACACACACACACACTGAGGAGTGGCTGTAAACACACACACACACTGAAGAGTGGCTTAACACACACACACACTGAGGAGTGGCTGTACACACACACACACACACACACACACTGAGGAGTGGCTGTACACACACACCCACACACTGAGGAGTGGCTGTACATACACGCACAATGAGGAGTGGCTGTACACAGACACACTGAGGAGTGGCTGTAAACACAGACTCCCTGAGGAGTGGCTGTACACACACACACACACTGAGGAGTGGCTGTACGCACACACACACTGAGGAGTGGCTGTACACACACACACTGAGGAGTGGCTGTACACACACACACACTGAGGAGTGGCTGCACACACACACACACACACACTGAGGAGAGGCTGTACACACACACACACTGAGAGTGGCTGTACACACACACACACTGAGGAGTGGCTGTACACCCACACACACACACACTGAGGAGTGGCTGTAAACACACACACACACTGAAGAGTGGCTTAACACACACACACACTGAGGAGTGGCTGTACACACACACACACACACACACACACTGAGGAGTGGCTGTACACACACACCCACACACTGAGGAGTGGCTGTACATACACGCACAATGAGGAGTGGCTGTACACAGACACACTGAGGAGTGGCTGTAAACACAGACTCCCTGAGGAGTGGCTGTACACACACACACACACTGAGGAGTGGCTGTACGCACACACACACTGAGGAGTGGCTGTACACACACACACTGAGGAGTGGCTGTACACACACACACACTGAGGAGTGGCTGCACACACACACACACACACACTGAGGAGAGGCTGTACACACACACACACTGAGGAGTGGCTGTACACACACACACACTGAGGAGTGGCTGTACACCCACACACACACTGAGGAGTGGCTGTACACACACACACACACTGAGGAGTGGCTGTACACACACACACACACTGAGGAGTGGCTGTACACACACACACACACACACACTGAGGAGTGGCTGTACACACACACACTGAGGAGTGGCTGTGCGCACATACACACCAAGTGGCTGTGGATACACTCACGCCGAGGAGTGGCTGTACACACACACACACTGAGGAGTGGCTGTACACACACACACACACTGAGTGGCTGTACACACACAAACACACTGAGGAGTGACTGTACACATACAAACACACTGAGGAGTGGCTGTACACACACAAACACACTGAGGAGTGGCTGTGCACACACAAACACACGGAGGAGTGGCTGTACACACACAAACACACCGAGGAGTGGCTGTACACACACAAACACACTGAGGAGTGGCTGTACACACACAAACACACTGAGGAGTGGTTGTACACACACACACGCTGCGGAGCCGCTGTACACACACACACACTGAGGAGTGGCTGTACACACACACATTGACGAGTGGCTGTATACACACACACACACACACACACACACACTCTGAGGAGTGGCTGTACACACACACACACACTGAGGAGTGGCTGTACACACACACACTGAAGAGTGGCTGTACACACACACTGAAGAGTGGCTGTACACACACACACACACACTGAGGAGTGGCTGTACACACGCAAACACACTGAGGAGTGGCTGTGCACACACAAACACACCGAGGAGTGGCTGTACACACACAAACACACCGAGGAGTGGCTGTACACACACAAACACACCGAGGAGTGGCTGTACACACACAAACACACTGAGGAGTGGCTGTACACACAAACACACACTGAGGAGTGGCTGTACGCACACACACACTGAGGAGTGGCTGTACAAAAACACACACTGAGGAGTGGCTGTACACACACACACTGAAGAGTGGCTGTACACACACACTGGAGTGGCTGTAAACACACACACACTGGAGTCGCTGCACACACACACACACACTGGAGTGGCTGAACACACACACACACTGAGGAGTGGCTGTAAACACACACACACTGAGGAGTGGCTGTACACACACACACACACACACTGAGGAGTGGCTGTACACACAGACACACACACATACACACACACACACACACTGAGGAGTGGCTGTACACACACACACACTGAGGAGTGGCTGTACACACACATACACTGAGGAGTGGCTGTACACACACACACAGAGGATTGGAAGTACACACACACACACAGAGGAGTGGAAGTACACACAAACACTGAGGAGTGGCTGTAAACACACACACACTGAGGAGTGGTTGTACACACACACTGCGGAGTGGCTGTAAACACACACACACTGAGGAGTGGCTGTACACACACACATTGACGAGTGGCTGTACACACACACACACACACTGAGGAGTGGCTGTCCACACACACACACACTGAGGAGTGGCTGTACACACACACACACACACTGAGGAGTGGCTGTACACACACACACACACTGAGGAGTGGTTGTACACACACACACACACACACACTGAGGAGTGGCTGTACACACACTGAGGAGTGGCTGTACACACACACACTGAGGAGTGGCTGTACACACACTCACACTGAGGAGTGGCTGTACACACACACACACACACACTGAGGAGTGGCTGTACACACACACACTGAGGAGTGGCTGTGCGCACATACACACCGAGTGGCTGTAGATACACTCACGCCGAGGAGTGGCTGTACACACACACACAAACTGAGGAGTGGCTGTACACACACACACACACTGAGGAGTGGCTGTAAACACACACACACACTGAAGAGTGGCTTAACACACACACACACTGAGGAGTGGCTGTACACACACACACACACACACACACACACTGAGGAGTGGCTGTACACACACACCCACACACTGAGGAGTGGCTGTACATACACGCACAATGAGGAGTGGCTGTACACAGACACACTGAGGAGTGGCTGTAAACACAGACTCCCTGAGGAGTGGCTGTACACACACACACACACACTGAGGAGTGGCTGTACGCACACACACACTGAGGAGTGGCTGTACACACACACACTGAGGAGTGGCTGTACACACACACACACTGAGGAGTGGCTGCACACACACACACACACACACTGAGGAGAGGCTGTACACACACACACACTGAGGAGTGGCTGTACACACACACACACTGAGGAGTGGCTGTACACCCACACACACACACACTGAGGAGTGGCTGTAAACACACACACACACTGAAGAGTGGCTTAACACACACACACACTGAGGAGTGGCTGTACACACACACACACACAAACACACACTGAGGAGTGGCTGTACACACACACCCACACACTGAGGAGTGGCTGTACATACACGCACAATGAGGAGTGGCTGTACACAGACACACTGAGGAGTGGCTGTAAACACAGACTCCCTGAGGAGTGGCTGTACACACACACACACACTGAGGAGTGGCTGTACGCACACACACACTGAGGAGTGGCTGTACACACACACACTGAGGAGTGGCTGTACACACACACACACTGAGGAGTGGCTGCACACACACACACACACACACTGAGGAGAGGCTGTACACACACACACACTGAGGAGTGGCTGTACACACACACACACTGAGGAGTGGCTGCACACCCACACACACACACACTGAGGAGTGGCTGTACACACACACACACACTGAGGAGTGGCTGTACACACACACACACACTGAGGAGTGGCTGTACACACACACACACACACACTGAGGAGTGGCTGTACACACACACACTGAGGAGTGGCTGTGCGCACATACACACCAAGTGGCTGTGGATGCACTCACGCCGAGGAGTGGCTGTACACACACACACACTGAGGAGTGGCTGTACACACACACACACACTGAGTGGCTGTACACACACAAACACACTGAGGAGTGACTGTACACATACAAACACACTGAGGAGTGGCTGTACACACACAAACACACTGAGGAGTGGCTGTACACACACAAACACACTGAGGAGTGGCTGTGCACACACAAACACACGGAGGAGTGGCTGTACACACACAAACACACCGAGGAGTGGCTGTACACACACAAACACACTGAGGAGTGGCTGTACACACACAAACACACTGAGGAGTGGTTGTACACACACACACGCTGCGGAGCCGCTGTACACACACACACACTGAGGAGTGGCTGTACACACACACATTGACGAGTGGCTGTATACACACACACACACACACACACACACTGAGGAGTGGCTGTACACACACACACACACTGAGGAGTGGCTGTACACACACACACTGAAGAGTGGCTGTACACACACACTGAAGAGTGGCTGTACACACACACACACACACTGAGGAGTGGCTGTACACACGCAAACACACTGAGGAGTGGCTGTGCACACACAAACACACCGAGGAGTGGCTGTACACACACAAACACACCGAGGAGTGGCTGTACACACACAAACACACCGAGGAGTGGCTGTACACACACAAACACACTGAGGAGTGGCTGTACACACACAAACACACTGAGGAGTAGCTGTACACTCACAAACACACTGATGAGTGGCTGTACACACACACACACTGAGGAGTGGCTGAAAACACACACACTGAGGAGTGGCTGTACACACACACACTGAGGAGTGGCTGTACACACACACACTGAGGAGTGGCTGTACACACACACACTGAGGAGTGGCTGTACACACACACACACACTGAGGAGTGGCGGTACACACACACACACACTGAGGAGTGGCTGTACACACACACACACTGAGGAGTGGCTGTACACACACACACACACTGAGGAGTGGCTGTACACACACACACTGAGGAGCGGCTGTACACACACACACACACTGAGGAGTGGCTGTACACACACACACACACTGAGCAGTGGCTATACACACAGACAACCTGAGAAGTGGCTGTCCACACACACACACACACACTGAGGAGTGGCTGTACACACACACACACTGAGGAGTGGCTGTACACACACACACTGAGGAGTTGCTGTAAACACACACACTGAGGAGTGGCTGTACACACAAACACTAAGGAGTGGCTGTACACACACACACTGAGGAATGGCTGGACACACACACACTGAGGAGTGGCTGTACACACACACTGAGGAGTGGCTGTACACACACACACACTGAGGAGTGGCTGTACACACACACACTGAGGAGTTGCTGTAAACACACACACTGAGGAGTGGCTGTACACACAAACACACTGAGGAGTGGCTGTACACACGCACACTGAGGAGTGGCTGTACACACAAACACACTGAGGAGTGGCTGTACACACAAACACACTGAGGAGTGGCTGTACACACACACACTGAGGAGTGGCTGTACACACACACACTGAGGAGTGGCTGTACACACACACTGAGGAGTGGCTGTACACACACACACTGAGGAGTGGCTGTACACACACACTGAGGAGTGGCTGTACACACACACTGAGGAGTGGCTGTACACACAAACACACACTGAGGAGTGGCTGTAAACACACACACACTGAGGAGTGGCTGTACACACACACACACTGAGGAGTGGCTGTACACACACACACTGAGGAGTGGTTGTACACACACACACAATGCGGAGTGGCTGTACACACACACACTGAGGAGTGGCTGTACACACACACACCCTGAGGAGTGGCTGTACAAACACACACACTGAGGAGTGGCTGTACACACACACACTGAAGAGTGGCTGTACACACACACACTGAAGAGTGGCTGTACACACACACTGGAGTGGCTGTACACACACACACACTGGAGTGGCTGCACACACACACACACTGGAGTGGCTGAACACACACACACACTGAGGAGTTGCTGTACACACACACACACACACACTGAGGAGTGGCTGTACACACACACACACTGAGGAGTGGCTGTGCGCACATACACACCGAGTGGCTGTAGATACACTCACGCCGAGGAGTGGCTGTACACACACACACTGAGGAGTGGCTGTACACACACACACACACACACACTGAGGAGTGGCTGTACACACACAAACACACTGAGGAGTGGCTGTGCACACACAAACACACTGAGCAGTGGCTGTACACACACAAACACACCGAGGAGTGGCTGTACACACACAAACACACTGAGGAGTGGCTGTACACACACAAACACACTGAGGAGTGGTTGTACACACACACACACTGCGGAGCGGCTGTACACACACACACACTGAGGAGTGGCTGTACACACACACACTCACTGAGAAGTGGCTGTACACACACACACACACTGAGGAGTGGCTGTACACACACACACACACACACTGAGGAGTGGCTGTAAACACACACACACACTGAAGAGTGGCAGTACACACACACACACACTGAGGAGTGGCTGTACACACACACACAAACTGAGGAGTGGCTGTACACACACACACACACTGAGGAGTGGCTGTACACACACACACACACTGAGGAGTGGTTGTACACACACACACACACACACACTGAGGAGTGGCTGTACACACACTGAGGAGTGGCTGTACACACACACACTGAGGAGTGGCTGTACACACACTCACACTGAGGAGTGGCTGTACACACACACACACACACACTGAGGAGTGGCTGTACACACACACACTGAGGAGTGGCTGTGCGCACATACACACCGAGTGGCTGTAGATACACTCACGCCGAGGAGTGGCTGTACACACACACACACACTGAGGAGTGGCTGTACACACACACACACACTGAGGAGTGGCTGTAAACACACACACACACTGAAGAGTGGCTTAACACACACACACACTGAGGAGTGGCTGTACACACACACACACACACACACACACACTGAGGAGTGGCTGTACACACACACCCACACACTGAGGAGTGGCTGTACATACACGCATAATGAGGAGTGGCTGTACACAGACACACTGAGGAGTGGCTGTAAACACAGACTCCCTGAGGAGTGGCTGTACACACACACACACACTGAGGAGTGGCTGTACGCACACACACACTGAGGAGTGGCTGTACACACACACACACACACACTGAGGAGTGGCTGTACACACACAAACACACTGAGGAGTAACTGTACACATACAAACACACTGAGGAGTGGCTGTACACACACACACTAAGGAGTGGCTGTACACACACACACTGAGGAGTGGCTGTACACACACACACATTGAGGAGTGGCTGTACACACACACACATTGAGGAGTGGCTGTACACACACACACAGTGAGGAGTGGCTGTACACACACAAACACACTGAGGAGTAACTGTACACATACAAACACACTGAGGAGTGGCTGTACACACACACACACTAAGGAGTGGCTGTACACACACACACTGAGGAGTGGCTGTACACACACACACATTGAGGAGTGGCTGTACACACACACACATTGAGGAGTGGCTGTACACACACACACATTGAGGAGTGGCTGTACACACACACACAGTGAGGAGTGGCTGTACACACACACACACACACACACTGAGGATTGGCTTTTACACACACACACACTGAGGAGTGGCTGTAAACACACACACACTGAGGAGTGGATGTACACACACAAACACACTGAGGAGTGGCTGTACATACACAAACACACTGAGAAGTGGCTGTACACACACACACACACAAACACACACTGAGGAGTATCTGTACACACACATACACACTGAGGAGTGGCTGTACACACACACACACACTGAGGAGTGGCTGTACACACACACACACACACTGAGGAGTGGCTGTACACACACTGAGGAGTGGCTGGACACACACACACACACTGAGGAGTGGCTGTACACACAGACACACTGAGGAGTGGCTGTACACACAGACACACTGAGGAGTGGCTGTACACACAGACACACTGAGGAGTGGCTGTACACACAGACACACTGAGGAGAGGCTGTACACACAGACACACAGAGGAGTGGCTGTACACACACACACACACTGAGGAGTGGCTGTACACACACACACACACACTGAGGAGTGGCTGTACACAAACTGAGGAGAGGCTGTACACACACTGAGGAGTGGCTGTACACACACTGAGGAGTGGCTGTACACACACACACTGAGGAGTGGCTGTACACACACACACACACTGAGGAGTGGCTGTACACACACACACACACACTGAGGAGTGGCTGTACACAAACTGAGGAGAGGCTGTACACACACTGAGGAGTGGCTGTACACACACTGAGGAGTGGCTGTACACAAACACACTGAGGAGTGGCTGTACACACACACACACACTGAGGAGTGGCTGTACACACACACACACACACACACTGAGGAGCGGCTGTAAACACACACACACTGAAGAGTGGCAGTACACACACACACACACTGAGGAGTGGCTGTACACACACACACACACTGAGGAGTGGCTATACACACACACACACACTGAGGAGTGGCTGTACACACACACACACACTGAGGAGTGGCTGTACACACACACACACACTGAGGAGTGGCTGTACACACACAAACACACTGAGGAGTGGCTGTGCACACACAAACACACGGAGGAGTGGCTGTACACACACAAACACACCGAGGAGTGGCTGTACACACACACACACTGAGGAGTGGCTGTACACACACACACACTGAGGAGTGGCTGCACACACACACACACTGAGGAGTGGCTGTACACACACACACACACTGAGGAGTGGCTGTACACACACACACACACTGAGGAGCGGCTGTACACACACACACTGAGGAGTGGCTGTGCACAAATACACACTGAGAAGCTGTAGACACACTCACACCGAGGAGTGGCTGTACACACACACACTGAGGAGTGGCTGTACACACACACACACACACACACTGAGGAGTGGCTGTACACACACAAACACACTGAAGAGTGACTGTACACACACAAACACACTGAAGAGTGGCTGTACACACACAAACACACTGAGGAGTGGCTGTGCACACACAAACACACTGAGGAGTGGCTGTACACACACAAACACACCGAGGAGTGGCTGTACACACACAAACACACCGAGGAGTGGCTGTACACACACAAACACACTGAGGAGTGGCTGTACACACACAAACACACTGAGGAGTAGCTGTACACTCACAAACACACTGAGGAGTGGCTGTACACACACACACACTGAGGAGTGGCTGAAAACACACACACTGAGGAGTGGCTGTACACACACACACTGAGGAGGGGCTGTACACACACACACACTGAGGAGTGGCTGTACACACACACACTGAGGAGTGGCTGTACACACACACACACACACACACTGAGGAGTGGCTGTACACACACACACACACTGAGGAGTGGCTGTACACACACACACACACACTGAGGAGTGGCTGTACACACACACACACACTGAGGAGTGGCTGTACACACACACACACTGAGGAGTGGCTGTACACACACACACACTGAGGAGTGGCTGTACACACACACACACACAAACTGTGCAGTGGCTGTACACAAACACACACACACACTGAGGAGTGGCTGTACACACACACACTAAGGAGTGGCTGTACACACACACACTGAGGAATGGCCGGACACACACACACTGAGGAGTGGCTGTACACACACACTGAGGAGTGGCTGTACACACACACTGAGGAGTGGCTGTACACACACACTGAGGAGTGGCTGTACACACACACACTGAGGAGTGGCTGTACACACACAAACTGAGGAGTTGCTGTAAACACACACACTGAGGAGTGGCTGTACACACAAACACACTGAGGAGTGGCTGTACACACGCACACTGAGGAGTGGCTGTACACACACACACTGAGGAGTGGCTGTACACACAAACACACTGAGGAGTGGCTGTACACACAAACACACTGAGGACTGGCTGTACACACAAACACACTGAGGAGTGGCTGTACACACACACACTGAGGAGTGGCTGTACACACACACACTGAGGAGTAGCTGTACACACACACACTGAGGAGTGGCTGTACACACACACTGAGGAGTGGCTGTACACACACACACTGAGGAGTGGCTGTGGACACACACACTGAGGAGTGGCTGTACACACACACTGAGGAGTGGCTGTACACACAAACACACACTGAGGAGTGGCTGTACACACAAACACACACTGAGGAGTGGCTGTACACACACACACTGAGGAGTGGCTGTACACACACACACACTGAGGAGTGGCTGTACACACACACACTGAGGAGTGGTTGTACACACACACACAATGCGGAGTGGCTGTACACACACACACTGAGGAGTGGCTGTACACACACACACCCTGAGGAGTGGCTGTACAAACACACACACTGAGGAGTGGCTGTACACACACACACTGAAGAGTGGCTGTACACACACACTGGAGTGGCTGTACACACACACACACACTGGAGTGGCTGCACACACACACACACTGGAGTGGCTGAACACACACACACACTGGAGTGGCTGAACACACACACACACTGAGGAGTGGCTGTAAACACACACACACTGAGGAGTGGCTGTACACACACACACACACTGAGGAGTGGCTGTACACACAGACACACACACATACACACACACACACACAAACTGAGGAGTGGTTGTACACCCACACTGCGGAGTGGCTGTAAACACACAAACACTGAGGAGTGGCTGTACACACACACACTGAGGAGTGGCTGTACACACACACACTGAGGTGTGGCTGTACACACACACTGAGGAGTGGCTGTACACACAAACACACACTGAGGAGTGGCTGTACACACACACACACTGAGGAGTGGCTGCACACACACACACTGAGGAGTGGTTTTACACACACACTGAGGAGTGGCTGTACACACACACACACTGAGGAGTGGCTGTACAAACAGACACACTGAGGAGTGGCTGTACACACACACACTGAAGAGTGGCTGTACACACACACTGGAGTGGCTGTACACACACACACACTGGAGTGGCTGCACACAAACACACACTGGAGTGGCTGAACACACACACACTGAGGAGTGGCTGTCAACACACACACACTGAGGAGTGGCTGTACACACACACACACTGAGGAGTGGCTGTACACACACACACACACTGTGGAGTGGCTGTACACACAGATACACACACATACACACACACACACACACACACAGAGGAGTGGCTGTACACACACACACACTGAGGAGTGGCTGTACACACACACACACTGAGGAGTGGCTGTACACACACACACACAGAGGAGTGGAAGTACACACACACACTGAGGAGTGGCTGTAAACACACACACACTGAGGAGTGGTTGTACACACACACTGCGGAGTGGCTGTAAACACACACACACTGAGGAGTGGCTGTACACACACACACTGAGGAGTGGCTGTACACACACACACACACTGAGGAGTGGCTGTACACACACACACACACTGAGGAGTGGCTGTACACACACACACACACTGAGGAGTGGCTGTACACACACACACACACACACTGAGGAGTGGCTGTACACACACACTGAGGAGTGGCTGTGCGCACATACACACCGAGTGGCTGTAGATACACTCACGCCGAGGAGTGGCTGTACACACACACACTGAGGAGTGGCTGCACACACACACACACACACACTGAGGAGTGGCTGTACACACACAAACACACTGAGGAGTGACTGTACACATACAAACACACAGAGGAGTGGCTGTACAAACACAAACACACTGAGTAGTGGCTGTGCACAAACAAACACACTGAGGAGTGGCTGTACACACACAAACACACCGAGGAGTGGCTGTACACACACAAACACACTGAGGAGTGGCTGTACACACACAAACACACTGAGGAGTGGTTGTACACACACACACACTGCGGAGCGGCTGTACACACACACACACTGAGGAGCGGCTATACACACACACATTGACGAGTGGCTGTACACACACACACACTGAGGAGTGGCTGTACACACACACACTCAATGAGGAGTGGCTGTACACACACACACACACTGAGGAGTGGCTGTACACACACACACACACACACTGAGGAGCGGCTGTAAACACACACACACTGAAGAGTGGCAGTACACACACACACACACTGAGGAGTTGCTGTACACACACACACTGAGGAGTGGCTGTACACACACACACACACTGAGGAGTGGCTGTACACACACACACACACTGAGGAGTGGCTGTACACACACACACACACTGAGGAGTGGCTGTACACACACACACACACTGAGGAGTGGCTTTACACACACACACTGAGGAGTGGCTGTGCACAAATACACACTGAGTAGCTGTAGACACACTCACACCGAGGAGTGGCTGTACACACACACACTGAGGAGTGGCTGTACACACACACACACACACACTGAGCAGTGGCTGTACACACACAAACACACTGAGGAGTGACTGTACACACACAAACACACTGAGGAGTGGCTGTACACACACAAACACACTGAGGAGTGGCTGTGCACACACAAACACACTGAGGAGTGGCTGTACACACACAAACACACAGCGGAGTTGCTGTACACACACAAACACACTGAGGAGTAGCTGTACACTCAGAAACACACTGAGGAGTGGCTGTACACACACACACACTGAGGTGTGGCTGAAAACACACACACTGAGGAGTGGCTGTACACACACACACTGAGGAGTGGCTGTACACACACACACTGAGGAGTGGCTGTACACACACACACTGAGGAGTGGCTGTACACACACACACTGAGGAGTGGCTGTACACACACACACACACACTGAGGAGTGGCTGTACACACACACACACTGAGGAGTGGCTGTACACACACACACACTGAGCAGTGGCTGTACACACACACACACACTGAGCAGTGGCTGTACACACACACACACACACACTGAGGAGTGGCTGTACACACACACACTAAGGAGTGGCTGTACACACACACACTGAGGAATGGCCGGACACACACACACTGAGGAGTGGCTGTACACACACACACTGAGGAATGGCCGGACACACACACACTGAGGAGTGGCTGTACACACACACTGAGGAGTGGCTGTGCACACACACTGAGGAGTGGCTGTACACACACACACTGAGGAGTGGCTGTACACACACAAACTGAGGAGTTGCTGTAAACACACACACTGAGGAGTGGCTGTACACACAAACACACTGAGGAGTGGCTGTACACACGCACACTGAGGAGTGGCTGTACACACACACACTGAGGAGTGGCTGTACACACAAACACACTGAGGAGTGGCTGTACACACAAACACACTGAGGAGTGGCTGTACACACACACACTGAGGAGTGGCTGTACACACACACACTGAGGAGTGGCTGTACACACACACACTGAGGAGTGGCTGTACACACACACACTGAGGAGTGGCTGTACACACACACACTGAGGAGTGGCTGTACACACACACACTGAGGAGTGGCTGTACACACACACACTGAGGAGTGGCTGTACACACACACTGAGGAGTGGCTGTACACACAAACACACACTGAGGAGTGGCTGTACACACAAACACACACTGAGGAGTGGCTGTACACACACACACACTGAGGAGTGGCTGTACACACACACACACTGAGGAGTGGCTGTACACACACACACACTGAGGAGTGGCTGTACACACACACACTGAGGAGTGGTTGTACACACACACACAATGCGGAGTGGCTGTACACACACACACTGAGGAGTGGCTGTACACACACACACCCTGAGGAGTGGCTGTACAAACACACACACTGAGGAGTGGCTGTACACACACACACTGAAGAGTGGCTGTACACACACACTGGAGTGGCTGTACACACACACACACACTGGAGTGGCTGCACACACACACACACTGGAGTGGCTGAACACACACACACACTGGAGTGGCTGAACACACACACACACTGAGGAGTGGCTGTAAACACACACACACTGAGGAGTGGCTGTACACACACACACACACTGAGGAGTGGCTGTACACACAGACACACACACATACACACACACACACACAATGAGGAGTGGCAGTACACACACACACACTGAGGAGTGCCTGTTCACACACACACACAGAGGAGTGGAAGTACACACACACACTGAGGAGTGGCTGCAAACACACACAAACTGAGGAGTGGTTGTACACCCACACTGCGGAGTGGCTGTAAACACACAAACACTGAGGAGTGGCTGTACACACACACATTGACGAGTGGCTGTACACACACACACACACACACACTGAGGAGTGGCTGTCCACACACACACACACTGAGGAGTGGCTTAACACACACACACACTGAGGAGTGGCTGTACACACACACACACACACACACACACTGAGGAGTGGCTGTACACACACACCCACACACTGAGGAGTGGCTGTACATACACGCACAATGAGGAGTGGCTGTACACAGACACACTGAGGAGTGGCTGTAAACACAGACTCCCTGAGGAGTGGCTGTACACACACACACATACTGAGGAGTGGCTGTACGCACACACACACTGAGGAGTGGCTGTACACACACACACTGAGGAGTGGCTGTACACACACACACACTGAGGAGTGGCTGCACACACACACACACACACTGAGGAGAGGCTGTACACACACACACACTGAGGAGTGGCTGTACACACACACACACTGAGGAGTGGCTGTACACCCACACACACACACACTGAGGAGTGGCTGTAAACACACACACACACTGAAGAGTGGCTTAACACACACACACACTGAGGAGTGGCTGTACACACACACACACACACACACACACTGAGGAGTGGCTGTACACACACACCCACACACTGAGGAGTGGCTGTACATACACGCACAATGAGGAGTGGCTGTACACAGACACACTGAGGAGTGGCTGTAAACACAGACTCCCTGAGGAGTGGCTGTACACACACACACACACACTGAGGAGTGGCTGTACGCACACACACACTGAGGAGTGGCTGTACACACACACACTGAGGAGTGGCTGTACACACACACACACTGAGGAGTGGCTGCACACACACACACACACACTGAGGAGAGGCTGTACACACACACACACTGAGGAGTGGCTGTACACACACACACACTGAGGAGTGGCTGTACACCCACACACACACACACTGAGGAGTGGCTGTACACACACACACACACTGAGGAGTGGCTGTACACACACACACACACTGAGGAGTGGCTGTACACACACACACACACACACTGAGGAGTGGCTGTACACACACACACTGAGGAGTGGCTGTGCGCACATACACACCAAGTGGCTGTGGATACACTCACGCCGAGGAGTGGCTGTACACACACACACACTGAGGAGTGGCTGTACACACACACACACACACTGAGTGGCTGTACACACACAAACACACTGAGGAGTGACTGTACACATACAAACACACTGAGGAGTGGCTGTACACACACAAACACACTGAGGAGTGGCTGTGCACACACAAACACACGGAGGAGTGGCTGTACACACACAAACACACCGAGGAGTGGCTGTACACACACAAACACACTGAGGAGTGGCTGTACACACACAAACACACTGAGGAGTGGTTGTACACACACACACGCTGCGGAGCCGCTGTACACACACACACACTGAGGAGTGGCTGTACACACACACATTGACGAGTGGCTGTATACACACACACACACACACACACACACTGAGGAGTGGCTGTACACACACACACACACTGAGGAGTGGCTGTACACATACACACTGAAGAGTGGCTGTACACACACACTGAAGAGTGGCTGTACACACACACACACACACTGAGGAGTGGCTGTACACACGCAAACACACTGAGGAGTGGCTGTGCACACACAAACACACCGAGGAGTGGCTGTACACACACAAACACACCGAGGAGTGGCTGTACACACACAAACACACCGAGGAGTGGCTGTACACACACAAACACACCGAGGAGTGGCTGTACACACACAAACACACTGAGGAGTGGCTGTACACACACAAACACACTGAGGAGTAGCTGTACACTCACAAACACACTGATGAGTGGCTGTACACACACACACACTGAGGAGTGGCTGAAAACACACACACTGAGGAGTGGCTGTACACACACACACTGAGGAGTTGCTGTACACACACACACTGAGGAGTGGCTGTACACACACACACTGAGGAGTGGCTGTACACACACACACACACTGAGGAGTGGCGGTACACACACACACACACTGAGGAGTGGCTGTACACACACACACACTGAGGAGTGGCTGTACACACACACACACACTGAGGAGTGGCTGTACACACACACACACACTGAGGAGCGGCTGTACACACACACACACACTGAGGAGTGGCTGTACACACACACACACACACTGAGCAGTGGCTATACACACAGACAACCTGAGAAGTGGCTGTCCACACACACACACACACTGAGGAGTGGCTGTACACACACACACACTGAGGAGTGGCTGTACACACACACACTGAGGAGTTGCTGTAAACACACACACTGAGGAGTGGCTGTACACACAAACACTAAGGAGTGGCTGTACACACACACACTGAGGAATGGCTGGACACACACACACTGAGGAGTGGCTGTACACACACACTGAGGAGTGGCTGTACACACACACACACTGAGGAGTGGCTGTACACACACACACTGAGGAGTTGCTGTAAACACACACACTGAGGAGTGGCTGTACACACAAACACACTGAGGAGTGGCTGTACACACGCACACTGAGGAGTGGCTGTACACACAAACACACTGAGGAGTGGCTGTACACACAAACACACTGAGGAGTGGCTGTACACACACACACTGAGGAGTGGCTGTACACACACACACTGAGGAGTGGCTGTACACACACACTGAGGAGTGGCTGTACACACACACACTGAGGAGTGGCTGTACACACACACTGAGGAGTGGCTGTACACACAAACACACACTGAGGAGTGGCTGTAAACACACACACACTGAGGAGTGGCTGTACACACACACACACTGAGGAGTGGCTGTACACACACACACTGAGGAGTGGTTGTACACACACACACAATGCGGAGTGGCTGTACACACACACACTGAGGAGTGGCTGTACACACACACACCCTGAGGAGTGGCTGTACAAACACACACACTGAGGAGTGGCTGTACACACACACACTGAAGAGTGGCTGTACACACACACACTGAAGAGTGGCTGTACACACACACTGGAGTGGCTGTACACACACACACACTGGAGTGGCTGCACACACACACACACTGGAGTGGCTGAACACACACACACACTGAGGAGTTGCTGTACACACACACACACACACACTGAGGAGTGGCTGTACACACACACACACTGAGGAGTGGCTGTGCGCACATACACACCGAGTGGCTGTAGATACACTCACGCCGAGGAGTGGCTGTACACACACACACTGAGGAGTGGCTGTACACACACACACACACACACACTGAGGAGTGGCGGTACACACACAAACACACTGAGGAGTGACTGTACACATACAAACACACTGAGGAGTGGCTGTACACACACAAACACACTGAGGAGTGGCTGTGCACACACAAACACACTGAGAGGTGGCTGTACACACACAAACACACCGAGGAGTGGCTGTACACACACAAACACACTGAGGAGTGGCTGTACACACACAAACACACTGAGGAGTGGTTGTACACACACACACACTGCGGAGCGGCTGTACACACACACACACTGAGGAGTGGCTGTACACACACACACTCACTGAGGAGTGGCTGTACACACACACACACACACTGAGGAGTGGCTGTACACACACACACACACACACACTGAGGAGTGGCTGTAAACACACACACACTGAAGAGTGGCAGTACACACACACACACACTGAGGAGTGGCTGTACACACACACACTGAGGAGTGGCTGTACACACACACACACACACTGAGGAGTGGCTGTACACACACACACAAACTGAGGAGTGGCTGTACACACACACACACACTGAGGAGTGGCTGTACACACACACACACACTGAGGAGTGGCTGTACACACACACACTGAGGAGTGGCTGTGCACAAATACACACTGAGTAGCTGTAGACACACTCACACCGAGGAGTGGCTGTACACACACACACACTGAGGAGTGGCTGAAAACACACACACTGAGGAGTGGCTGTACACACACACACTGAGGAGTGGCTGTACACACACACACTGAGGAATGGCTGGACACACACACACTGAGGAGTGGTTGTACACACACACACTGAGGAGTGGCTGTACACACACACACTGAGGAGTGGCTGTACACACACACACTGAGGAGTTGCTGTAAACACACACACTGAGGAGTGGCTGTACACACAAACACACTGAGGAGTGGCTGTACACACACACTGAGGAGTGGCTGTACACACACACACACTGCGGAGTGGCTGTACACACACACAGAGGAGTGGCTGTACACACACACACACACTGCGGAGTGGCTGTACACACATACACACTGAGGAGTGGCTGTACACACACACACACTGAGGAGTGGCTGTACACACACACACACTGAGGAGTGGCTGTACACACACACACACTGAGGAGTGGCTGTACACATACACACACAATGAGGAGTGGCTGTACACACACACACACTGAGGAGTGGCTGTACACACACACACGCTGAGGAGTGGCTGTAAACACACACACACTGAGGAGTGGCTGTCCACACACACACACTGAGGAGTGGCTGTACATACACACATACTGAGGATTGGCTGTACACTCACACACACTGAAGAGTGGCTGTACACACACACACATTGAGGAGTGGCTTTACACACACTGAGGAGTGGCTGTACACACACACACACTGAAGAGTGGCTGTACACACACACACACTGGAGTGGCTGTACACACACACACACACTGGAGTGGCTGCACACACACACTCACTGAGGAGTGGCTGTAAACACACACACACTGAGGAGTGGCTGTACACACACACACACACTGAGGAGTGGCTGTACACACACACACACACTGAGGAGTGGCTGTACACAAACAAACAGAGGAGTGGCTGTACACACACACACACACACACACACACACACTGAGGAGCAGCTGTACATACACACATGCTGAGGAGTGGCTGTACACACACACACACTGAGGAGTGGCTGTACACACACACACACTGAGGAGTGGCTGTACACACACAAACACACCGAGGAGTGGCTGTACACACACAAACACACTGAGGAGTGGCTGTACACACACAAACACACTGAGGAGTAGCTGTACACTCACAAACACACTGATGAGTGGCTGTACACACAGACACACACACATACACACACACACACACAATGAGGAGTGGCAGTACACACACACACACTGAGGAGTGCCTGTTCACACACACACACAGAGGAGTGGAAGTACACACACACACTGAGGAGTGGCTGTAAACACACACAAACTGAGGAGTGGTTGTACACCCACACTGCGGAGTGGCTGTAAACACACAAACACTGAGGAGTGGCTGTACACACACACATTGACGAGTGGCTGTACACACACAAACACACTGAGGAGTGGTTGTACACACACACACACTGCGGAGCGGCTGTACACACACACACACTGAGGAGTGGCTGTACACACACACACACACTGAGGAGTGGCTGTACACACACACACACACTGAGGAGTGGCTGTACACACACACACACACACACACTGAGGAGTGGCTGTAAACACACACACACTGAAGAGTGGCAGTACACACACACACACACACTGAGGAGTGGCTGTACACACACACACTGAGGAGTGGCTGTACACACACACACTGAGGAGTGGCTGTACACACACACACACACACTGAGGAGTGGCTGTACACACACACACACTGAGAGTGGCTGTACACACACACACACACTGAGGAGTGGCTGTACACACACACACACACTGAGGAGTGGCTGTACACACACACACACTGAGGAGTGGCTGTGCACAACACACACACTGAGGAGTGGCTGTACACACACACACACCTGAGGAGTGGCTGTACACACACACACACTGAGGAGTGGCTGTACACACACCCACTGACACACACACACTGAGGAGTGGCTGTACACACACACACTGAGGAGTGGCTGTACACACACACACTGAGGAGTGGCTGTACACACACACACTGAGGAGTGGCTGTACACACACACACTGAGGAGTGGCTGTACACACACACACTGAGGAGTGGCTGTACACACACACACTGAGGAGTGGCTGTACACACACACACTGAGGAGTGGCTGTACACACACACACTGAGGAGTGGCTGTACACACACACACTGAGGAGTGGCTGTACACACACACACTGAGGAGTGGCTGTACACACACACACACTGAGGAGTGGCTGTACACACACACACACTGAGGAGTGGCTGTACACACACACACACTGAGGAGTGGCTGTACACACACACACACTGAGGAGTGGCTGTACACACACACACACTGAGGAGTGGCTGTACACACACACACACTGAGGAGTGGCTGTACACACACACACACTGAGGAGTGGCTGTACACACACACACACTGAGGAGTGGCTGTACACACACACACACTGAGGAGTGGCTGTACACACACACACACACTGAGGAGTGGCTGTACACACACACACATGAGGAGTGGCTGTACACACACACACACTGAGGAGTGGCTGTACACACACACACCTGAGGAGTGGCTGTACACACACACACACTGAGGAGTGGCTGTACACACACACACTGAGGAGTGGCTGTACACACACACACTGAGGAGTGGCTGTACACACACACACTGAGGAGTGGCTGTACACACACACACACTGAGGAGTGGCTGTACACACACACACTGAGGAGTGGCTGTACACACACACACTGAGGAGTGGCTGTACACACACACACACTGAGGAGTGGCTGTACACACACACACTGAGGAGTGGCTGTACACACACACACACACTGGAGTGGCTGTACACACACACACACTGAGGAGTGGCTGTACACACACACACACTGAGGAGTGGCTGTACACACACACACACTGAGGAGTGGCTGTACACACACACACACTGAGGAGTGGCTGTACACACACACACACTGAGGAGTGGCTGTACACACACACACACTGAGGAGTGGCTGTACACACACACACACTGAGGAGTGGCTGTACACACACACACACTGAGGAGTGGCTGTACACACACACACACTGAGGAGTGGCTGTACACACACACACTGAGGAGTGGCTGTACACACACACACACTGAGGAGTGGCTGTACACACACACACTGAGGAGTGGCTGTACACACACACACACTGAGGAGTGGCTGTACACACACACACACTGAGGAGTGGCTGTACACACACACACTGAGGAGTGGCTGTACACACACACACTGAGGAGTGGCTGTACACACACACACTGGAGTGGCTGTACACACACACACACTGAGGAGTGGCTGTACACACACACACACTGAGGAGTGGCTGTACACACACACACACTGAGGAGTGGCTGTACACACACACACACACACACTGAGGAGTGGCTGTACACACACACACACTGAGGAGTGGCTGTACACACACACACACCGAGTGGCTGTACACACACACACACTGAGGAGTGGCTGTACACACACACACTGAGGAGTGGCTGTACACACACACACACACTGAGGAGTGGCTGTACACACACAAACACACTGAGGAGTGGCTGTACACACACACACAAACTGAGGAGTGGCTGTACACACACACACACTGAGGAGTGGCTGTACACACACAAACACACCGAGGAGTGGCTGTACACACACAAACACACTGAGGAGTGGCTGTACACACACAAACACACTGAGGAGTGGCTGTACACACACACACACACACTGAGGAGTGGCTGTACACACACACACACTGAGGAGTGGCTGTACACACACACACACTGAGGAGTGGCTGTACACACACACACTGAGGAGTGGCTGTACACACACACACACACTGAGGAGTGGCTGTACACACACACACACACACACTGAGGAGTGGCTGTACACACACACACACTGAGGAGTGGCTGTACACACACACACACTGAGGAGTGGCTGTACACACACACACTGAGAGTGGCTGTACACACACACACACTGAGGAGTGGCTGTACACACACACACACTGAGGAGTGGCTGTACACACACACACACTGAGGAGTGGCTGTACACACACACACACTGAGGAGTGGCTGTACACACACACACTGAGGAGTGGCTGTGCACAACTACACACTGAGAGTGCTGACACACTCACACACGAGGAGTGGCTGTCACACACACACACACTGAGGAGTGGCTGAAAACACACACACTGAGGAGTGGCTGTACACACACACACTGAGGAGTGGCTGTACACACACACACTGAGGAATGGCTGGACACACACACACTGAGGAGTGGCTGTACACACACACACTGAGGAGTGGCTGTACACCACACACCTGAGGAGTGGCTGTACAAACAAACACACTGAGGAGTGGCTGTACACACACACATGAGGAGTGGCTGTACACACACACACACTGAGGAGTGGCTGTACACACACACACTGAGGAGTGGCTGTACACACACACACACACTGAGGAGTGGCTGTACACACACACACACTGAGGAGTGGCTGTACACACACACACACTGAGGAGTGGCTGTACACACACACACACACTGAGGAGTGGCTGTACACACACACACACACTGAGGAGTGGCTGTACACACACACACACTGAGGAGTGGCTGTACACACACACACACTGAGGAGTGGCTGTACACATACACACACTGAGGAGTGGCTGTACACACACACACACTGAGGAGTGGCTGTACACACACACACACTGAGGAGTGGCTGTACACACACACACACTGAGGAGTGGCTGTACACACACACACACTGAGGAGTGGCTGTACACACACACACACTGAGGAGTGGCTGTACACACACACACACTGAGGAGTGGCTGTACACACACACACACTGAGGAGTGGCTGTACACACACACACACTGGAGTGGCTGTACACACACACACACTGAGGAGTGGCTGTACACACACACACACTGAGGAGTGGCTGTACACACACACACACACTGAGGAGTGGCTGTACACACACACACACTGAGGAGTGGCTGTACACACACACACACACTGAGTGGCACACACACACACACTGAGGAGTGGCTGTACACACACACACACTGAGGAGTGGCTGTACACACACACACACTGAGGAGTGGCTGTACACACACACACACACACTGAGGAGTGGCTGTACACACACACACTGAGGAGTGGCTGTACACACACACACACTGAGGAGTGGCTGTACACACACGCACAATGAGGAGTGGCTGTACACAGACACACTGAGGAGTGGCTGTACACACACACACTGAGGAGTGGCTGTACACACACACACTGAGGAGTGGCTGTACACACACACACACTGAGGAGTGGCTGTACACACACACACTGAGGAGTGGCTGTACACACACACACACACTGAGGAGTGGCTGTAACACACACACACTGAGGAGTGGCTGTACACACACACACACTGAGGAGTGGCTGTACACACACACACTGAGGAGTGGCTGTACACACACACACTGAGGAGTGGCTGTACACACACACACTGAGGAGTGGCTGTACACACACACACACTGAGGAGTGGCTGTACACACACACACACTGAGGAGTGGCTGTACACACACACACTGAGGAGTGGCTGTACACACACACACTGAGGAGTGGCTGTACACACCACACTGAGGAGTGGCTGTACACACACACACACTGAGGAGTGGCTGTACACACACACACACTGAGGAGTGGCTGTACACACACACACACTGAGGAGTGGCTGTACACACACACACTGAGGAGTGGCTGTACACACACACACACTGAGGAGTGGCTGTACACACACACACACTGAGGAGTGGCTGTACACACACACACACTGAGGAGTGGCTGTACACACACACACACTGAGGAGTGGCTGTACACACACACACACTGAGGAGTGGCTGTACACACACACACTGAGGAGTGGCTGTACACACACACACTGAGGAGTGGCTGTACACACACACACACTGAGGAGTGGCTGTACACACACACACACTGAGGAGTGGCTGTACACACACACACACTGAGGAGTGGCTGTACACACAACACACTGAGGAGTGGCTGTACACACACACACACTGAGGAGTGGCTGTACACACACACACTGAGGAGTGGCTGTACACACACACACACTGAGGAGTGGCTGTACACACACACACACTGAGGAGTGGCTGTACACACACACACACTGAGGAGTGGCTGTACACACACACACTGAGGAGTGGCAGTACACACACACACACACTGAGGAGTGGCTGTAAACACACACACACTGAGGAGTGGATGTACACACACACACACTGAGGAGTGGCTGTACACACACACACACTGAGGAGTGGCTGTACACACACACACACTGAGGAGTGGCTGTACACACACACACACTGAGGAGTGGCTGTACACACACACACTGAGGAGTGGCTGTACACACACACACTGAGGAGTGGCTGTACACACACACACACTGAGGAGTGGCTGTACACACACACACACTGAGGAGTGGCTGTACACACACACACACTGAGGAGTGGCTGTACACACACACACACTGAGGAGTGGCTGTACACACACACACACACTGAGGAGTGGCTGTACACACACACACACTGAGGAGTGGCTGTACACACACACACACTGAGGAGTGGCTGTACACACACACACACTGAGGAGTGGCTGTACACACACACACACTGAGGAGTGGCTGTACACACACACACACTGAGGAGTGGCTGTACACACACACACACACTGAGGAGTGGCTGTACACACACACACACTGAGGAGTGGCTGTACACACACACACACTGAGGAGTGGCTGTACACACCACACACTGAGAGTGGCTGTACACACACACACACACTGAGGAGTGGCTGTACACACACACACACACTGAGGAGTGGCTGTCACACACACACACTGAGGAGTGGCTGTACACACACACACTGAGGAGTGGCTGTAACACACACACACACTGAGGAGTGGCTGTACACACACACACACTGAGGAGTGGCTGTACACACACACACTGAGGAGTGGCTGTACACACACACACTGAGGAGTGGCTGTACACACACACACACTGAGGAGTGGCTGTACACACACACACTGAGGAGTGGCTGTACACACACACACACTGAGGAGTGGCTGTACACACACACACTGAGGAGTGGCTGTACACACACACACACACTGCGGAGTGGCTGTACACACACACACACTGAGGAGTGGCTGTACACACACACACACTGAGGAGTGGCTGTACACACACACACACTGAGGAGTGGCTGTACACATACACACACAATGAGGAGTGGCTGTACACACACACACACTGAGGAGTGGCTGTACAAACACACAACTGAGGAGTGGCTGTACACACACACACACTGAGGAGTGGCTGTCCACACACACACACTGAGGAGTGGCTGTACATACACACATACTGAGGATTGGCTGTACACTCACACACACTGAAGAGTGGCTGTACACACACACACATTGAGGAGTGGCTTTACACACACACACACTGAGGAGTGGCTGTACACACACACACACTGTAGAGTGGCTGTACACACACACACACTGGAGTGGCTGTACACACACACACACACTGGAGTGGCTGCACACACACACTCACTGAGGAGTGGCTGTAAACACACACACACTGAGGAGTGGCTGTACACACACACACACTGAGGAGTGGCTGTACACAAACAAACAGTGAGGAGTGGCTGTACACACACACACACACACACACACACACACTGAGGAGCGGCCTGTACATACACACATGCTGAGGAGTGGCTGTACACACACACACACTGAGGAGTGGCTGTACACACACACACACACTGAGGAGTGGCTGTACACACACAAACACACCGAGGAGTGGCTGTACACACAAACACACTGAGGAGTGGCTGTACACACACACACACTGAGGAGTGGCTGTACACACACACACTGAGGAGTGGCTGTACACACACACACTGAGGAGTGGCTGTACACACACACTGAGGAGTGGCTGTACACACACACACTGAGGAGTGGCTGTACACACACACTGAGGAGTGGCTGTACACACAAACACACACTGAGGAGTGGCTGTAAACACACACACACTGAGGAGTGGCTGTACACACACACACACTGAGGAGTGGCTGTACACACACACACTGAGGAGTGGTTGTACACACACACACAATGCGGAGTGGCTGTACACACACACACTGAGGAGTGGCTGTACACACACACACCCTGAGGAGTGGCTGTACAAACACACACACTGAGGAGTGGCTGTACACACACACACTGAAGAGTGGCTGTACACACACACACACTGAAGAGTGGCTGTACACACACACACTGGAGTGGCTGTACACACACACACACTGGAGTGGCTGTACACACACACACACTGGAGTGGCTGTACACACACACACACTGAGGAGTGGCTGTACACACACACACACACACTGAGGAGTGGCTGTACACACACACACACTGAGGAGTGGCTGTACACACACACACTGAGTGGCTGTACACACACACACACTGAGGAGTGGCTGTACACACACACACTGAGGAGTGGCTGTACACACACACACACACACACTGAGGAGTGGCTGTACACACACAAACACACTGAGGAGTGGCTGTACACACACACACACACTGAGGAGTGGCTGTACACACACAAACACACAGAGGAGTGGCTGTACACACACAAACACACTGAGGAGTGGCTGTACACACACAAACACACTGAGGAGTGGCTGTACACACACAAACACACTGAGGAGTGGCTGTACACACACAAACACACTGAGGAGTGGCTGTACACACACACACACTGAGGAGTGGCTGTACACACACACACACTGAGGAGTGGCTGTACACACACACACACTGAGGAGTGGCTGTACACACACACACACACTGAGGAGTGGCTGTACACACACACACACACTGAGGAGTGGCTGTACACACACACACTGAGGAGTGGCTGTACACACACACACACTGAGGAGTGGCTGTACACACACACACTGAGGAGTGGCTGTACACACACACACACTGAGGAGTGGCTGTACACACACACACACTGAGGATTGGCTGTACACACACACACACTGAGGAGTGGCTGTACACACACACACACTGAGGAGTGGCTGTACACACACACACTGAGGAGTGGCTGTCACACACACACCACTGGAGTGGCTGTACACACACACACACTGAGGAGTGGCTGTACACACACACACACTGAGGAGTGGCTGTAAAAACACACACACACTGAGGAGTGGCTGTACACACACACACACTGAGGAGTGGCTGTACACACACACACAGAGGAGTGGCTGACACACACACACTGAGGAGTGGCTGTACACACACACACTGAGGAGTGGCTGTACACACACACACTGAGGAGTGGCTGTACACACACACACTGAGGAGTGGCTGTACACACAAACACACTGAGGAGTGGCTGTACACACACACACTGAGGAGTGGCTGTACACACACACACTGCGGAGTGGCTGTACACACACACACTGAGGAGTGGCTGTACACACACCCACACACTGCGGAGTGGCTGTACACACATACACACTGAGGAGTGCTGTAACACACACACACACTGAGGAGTGGCTGTACACACACACACACTGAGGAGTGGCTGTACACAACACACACAATGAGGAGTGGCTGTACACACACACACACTGAGGAGTGGCTGTACACACACACACCTGAGGAGTGGCTGTAAACACACACACACTGAGGAGTGGCTGTCCACACACACACACTGAGGAGTGGCTGTACATACACACATACTGAGGATTGGCTGTACACTCACACACACTGAAGAGTGGCTGTACACACACACACATTGAGGAGTGGCTTTACACACACACACACTGAGGAGTGGCTGTACACACACACACACTGAAGAGTGGCTTGTACACACACACACACTGGAGTGGCTGTACACACACACACACACTGGAGTGGCTGCACACACACACTCACTGAGGAGTGGCTGTAAACACACACACACTGAGGAGTGGCTGTACACCACACACACACTGAGGAGTGGCTGTACACAAACAAACAGTGAGGAGTGGCTGTACACACACACACACACACACACACACTGAGGAGCGGCTGTACATACACACATGCTGAGGAGTGGCTGTACACACACACACACTGAGGAGTGGCTGTACACACACCACACACAGAGGAGTGGCTGTACACACACACACACTGAGGAGTGGCTGTACACACACACACTGAGGAGTGGCTGTACACACACACACACTGAGGAGTGGCTGTACACACACACACTGAGGAGTGGCTGTACACACAGACACACTGAGGAGTGGCTGTACACACACACACACTGAGGATGGCTGTACACACACACATGACGAGTGGCTGTACACACACACACACACACTGAGAAGTGGCTGTACACACACACCACACACTGAGGAGTGGCTGTACACACACACACACTGAGGAGTGGCTGTACACACACACACTGAGGAGTGGCTGTACACACACACACTGAGGAGTGGCTGTACACACACACACACACTGAGGAGTGGCTGTACACACACACACTGAGGAGTGGCTGTACACACACACACACTGAGGAGTGGCTGTACACACACACACACACTGAGGAGTGGCTGTACACACACACACACTGAGAGAGTGGCTGTACACACACACACACTGAGGAGTGGCTGTACACACACACACACTGAGGAGTGGCTGTACACACACACACACTGAGGAGTGGCTGTACACACACACACTGAGGAGTGGCTGTACACCAAACACACTGAGAAGTGGCTGTACACAACACACTCACTGAGGAGTGGCTGTACACACACACACACACTGAGGAGTGGCTGTACACACACACACACAAACACACTGAGGAGTGCTGTCACACAACACACACACTGAAGAGTGGCAGTAACACACAACACACTGAGGAGTGGCTGTACACACACACACTGAGGAGTGGCTGTAACACACACACACACTGAGGAGTGGCTGTACACACACACACAACTGAGGAGTGGCTGTACACACACACACACTGAGGAGTGGCTGTACACACACACACCAATGAGGAGTGGCTGTACACACACACACTGAGGAGTGGCTGTGCACAAAACACACCTGAGTAGCTGTAGACACACTCACACCGAGGAGTGGCTGTACACACACACACTGAGGAGTGGCTGAAAACAACACACACTGAGGAGTGGCTGTACACACACCACTGGGAGTGGCTGTACACACACACACCTGAGGAGTGGCTGTACACACACACACTGAGAGTGGCTGTACACACACACACTGAGGAGTGGCTGTACACACACACACTGAGGAGTGGCTGTACACACACACACTGAGGAGTGGCTGTACACACACACACTGAGGAGTGGCTGTACACACACACACTGAGGAGTGGCTGTACACACACACACTGAGAGTGGCTGTACACACACACACTGAGAGTGGCTGTACACACACACACACACTGAGGAGTGGCTGTACACACACACATGAGTGGCTGTACACACACACACACACTGAGGAGTGGCTGTACACACACACACACACTGAGGAGTGGCTGTACACACACACACACACTGAGGAGTGGCTGTACACACACACACACTGAGGAGTGGCTGTACACACACACACTGAGGAGTGGCTGTGCACACACACACACTGAGGGTGGCTGTAGACACACACACTCCTGAGGAGTGGCTGTACACACACACACTGAGGAGTGGCTGTACACTCACACACACTGAGGAGTGGCTGTACACACACACACATTGAGGAGTGGCTGTACACACACACACACTGAGGAGTGGCTGTACACACACACACACTGAGGAGTGGCTGTACACACACACACTGAGGAGTGGCTGTCACACACACACACACTGGAGTGGCTGTACTCACACACACACTGAGGGAGTGGGCTGTACACACACACACACTGAGGAGTGGCTGTACACACACACAACACTGAGGAGTGGCTGTACACACACACACTGAGGAGTGGCTGTACACACACACACACTGAGGATGGCTGTGACACACACACAGTCTGAGGAGTGGCTGTACACACACACACACTGAGGAGTGCTGTACACACACACACACTGAGGAGTGGCTGTACACACACACACACTGAGGAGTGGCTGTACACACACTCACACTGAGGAGTGGCTGTACACACACACACACTGAGGAGTGCTGTACACACACACACTGAGGAGTGGCTGTACACACTACACACTGAGGAGTGGCTGTACACACACACACTGAGGAGTGGCTGTACACACACACTGAGGAGTGGCTGTACACACACACACACACTGAGGAGTGGCTGTACTACACCACACACTGAGGAGTGGCTGTACACACACACACCACTGAGGAGTGGCTGTACACACACACCTGAGGAGTGGCTTGTACACACACACACACTGCGGAGTGGCTGTCACACACACACACTGAGGAGTGGCTGTACACACACACACACTGAGGAGTGGCTGTACACACACACACACTGAGGAGTGGCTGTACACACACACACTGAAGAGTGGCTGTACACACACACACACTGAGAGTGGCTGTACACACACACACACTGAGAGTGGCTGTACACACACACACACTGGAGTGGCTGTACACTCACACACACACTGGAGTGGCTGAACACACACACACACTGAGGAGTGGCTGTACACACACACACACACACACACACACTGAGGAGTGGCTGTACACACACACACACTGAGGAGTGGCTGTACACACACTGAGGAGTGGCTGTACACACACACACTGAGGAGTGGCTGTAAACACACACACACTGAGGACTGGCTGTACACACAAACACACTGAGGAGTGGCTGTACACACACACACACTGAGGAGTGGCTGTACACACACACACACTGAGGAGTGGCTGTACACACACACACACACTGAGGAGTGGCTGTACACACACACACACACTGAGGAGTGGCTGTACACACACACACTGAGGAGTGGCTGTACACACACACTGAGGAGTGGCTGTACACACACACTGAGGAGTGGCTGTACACACACACACACTGAGGAGCGGCTGTACACACACACACACACTGAGGAGTGGCTGTACACACACACACACTGAGGAGTGGCTGTACACACACACACACACTGAGGAGTGGCTGTACACACACACACACACTGATGGAGGTGGCTGTAACACACACACACACACTGAGGAGTGGCTGTACACACACACACACACTGAGGAGTGGCTGTACACACACACACACTGAGGAGTGGCTTGTACACACACACACACTGAGGAGTGGCTGTACACACCACACACAATGAGGAGTGGCTGTACACACAACACACACCTGAGGAGTGGCTGTACACACACACACACCTGAGGAGTGGCTGTACACACACACACTGAGGAGTGGCTGTGCACCACACACACACTGAGGAGTGGCTGTACACACACACATAGCTGAGGAGTGGCTGTACACACACACACACTGAGGAGTGGCTGTACACACACACACACTGAGGAGTGGCTGTACACACACACACACTGAGGAGTGGCTGTACACACACACACACTGAGAGTGGCTGTACACACACACACACTGAGGAGTGGCTGTACACCACACAACACTGAGGAGTGGCTGCTACACACACACACCCACTGAGGAGTGGCTGTAAACACACACACACTGAAGAGTGGCAGTACACACACACACACACTGAGGAGTGGCTGTACACACACACACTGAGGAGTGGCTGTACACACACACACACACTGAGGAGTGGCTGTACACACACACACAACTGAGGAGTGGCTGTACACACACACACACACTGAGGAGTGGCTGTACACACACACACACTGAGGAGTGGCTGTACACACACACACCTGAGGAGTGGCTGTACACACACACACACTGAGGAGTGGCTGTACACAACACACACACTGAGGAGTGGCTGTACACACACACACACTGAGGAGTGGCTGTACACACACACACGCTGAGGAGTGGCTGTAACACACACACACTGAGGAGTGGCTGTCCACACACACACACTGAGGAGTGGCTGTACATACACACATACTGAGGAGTGGCTGTACACACACACACTGAGGAGTGGCTGTACACACACACACTGAGGAGTGGCTGTACACACACACACACTGAGGAGTGGCTGTACACACACACACACTGAGGAGTGGCTGTACACACACACACACTGGAGTGGCTGTACACACACACACACACTGGAGTGGCTGTACACACACACACACTGAGGAGTGGCTGTACACACACACACACTGAGGAGTGGCTGTACACACACACACACACTGAGGAGTGGCTGTACACAACACACACTGAGGAGTGGCTGTACACACACACAAACACACACACACACACTGAGGAGTGGCTGTACACACACACACACTGAGGAGTGGCTGTACACACACACACACTGAGGAGTGGCTGTACACACACACACACTGAGGAGTGGCTGTACACACACACACACACTGAGGAGT